>NW_028277056.1:22610000-22910000 GCF_059951505.1 Python bivittatus
CACTTCTAGAATTCACTGCCAAAGCAGTGGGGATTATTCAGATTCATTGTTCTTCATGAAACTACTTAAAGCTTTTTTTTTTTTTTTTACAATCCCTCTTTTCTTTTTTTGTAATAAAGTATAATCCTATTTATCTCCCTT
Organism: Python bivittatus; assembly: GCF_059951505.1. Lineage (NCBI taxonomy): Eukaryota > Metazoa > Chordata > Lepidosauria > Squamata > Pythonidae > Python > Python bivittatus. The sequence continues at coordinate 22,610,142 of NW_028277056.1, forward strand.
GATATTAGTCAGTCTCAGGACAAAGGAGGAGGAGGAGGCTGGTTTCCCTAACCAAACACCTTGGTCTGCAGTGCCAGGGAATTACATCATTTAATTTATTTCCTCCTCCTCCTCCTCCTCCTCCTCCTCCTCCTCCTCCTCCTCCTCCTCCTCCTCCTCCTCCTCTTCCTCCTCTTCTCCTCCTCCTCCTCCTCCTCTCCTTCTCCTTCTTCTCCTCCTTCCTAACCAGGAAAGTGCACAGGCTATGGAAGCCCTATTTTTCTTACTCACCAGAGAAAGCGGGAGAACACCAGGTAAATATAGGTGGTGACAGCAATAACTACTAAGCCATGATACCAAGGCAGGGAGTGAAACTAGGCCTAGACAGAGGTGGCTTCTGGGAGAGGAAGCTTGAGATGACAGGCGGAGTCTGTGAGTGTCAAAGCCACTGTCCTGGATGAAACCCAGAGCATCCAGGAGTACATCAGTAAGATGGCACCCAAAGATGAGCTGCTGAGAGGATGCCTGAGGCATTCTCAAGCAGCAGACATGGGAGGAAGTTCAAGCAGACGAAGTGCCATGGCAAGACAAGCCCCTGCATGGGATGGACCATCCACAGATAGCTGAGGTGGCTGACATTGGGAAATCCTACCAGTGGCTGGAAAGGGCTGGACTAAGAGACAGCACTGAGGCACTGATCATAGCAGCACAAGAACAGGCACTAAGCACCAGATCCATAGAAGCAGGCGTCTACCACACTAGACAGGACCCAAGGTACAGATTGTGCAAAGAGGCTTCAGAGACAGTCCAACACATAGCAGCAGGGTATAAGATCCAGGCAGGAACAGCATACACTGAACAACACAACCATGTAGCTGGCATTGTGTACAGGAACATCTGCACAGTGTATGGACTAGACCCTCCCAAGTCCAGATGGGAGATTCCACAGAAGGTCGTGGAGGATAACAGGGCTAAGATCCTGTGGGACTCCCAGATCCAGAAGGACAGGCAGGTACTGGCCAATCAACCAGACATTGTGGTAGTAGACAAGAATCAGAAGACAGCAGTGGTGATAGATGTAGCGGTGCCAAGTGACAGCAACATCAGGAAGAAGGAGTATGAGAAGCTGGAGAAGTACCAGGGCCTGAAGGAAGAACTAGAGAGGATGTGGAAAGTAAAGGCTAAGGTGGTCCCAGTAGTGGTAGGAGTACTCAGGGCTATAATTCCTAAGCTGGGAATTCCAACAGATCCCCTCAGGTCGGAAGGTGTCCAATATGCTACTGGGGAAGAGCAGAGGGCAATTCCAAGTAGCTCCAGAAAGAGTGAAGCGGCTGGGCCGAAGCCGAAAGGACGTTCAGCTGTGGATGTATCTGGAAGTGAAAAGAAGGTCCGATGCTGTAAAGAACAATATTGTATAGGTACCTGGAATGTAAGATCTATGAACCAAGGCAAGCTGGATGTGGTCAAACATGAGATGACAAGATTGAACGTCGACATCTTGGGAATCAGCGAATTGAAATGGACGGGAATGGGTGAATTTAATTCAGGTGACCATTATATCTACTACTGTGGCCAAGAAACCCTTGGAAGAAATGGAGTTGCACTCATAGTCAATAAGAGAGTGGGAAAGGCAGTAATGGGGTACAACCTCAAAAACGACAGAATGATCTCAGTGCGTATCCAAGGCAAACCATTCAACATCACAGTAATCCAAGTCTATGCCCCAACCACTGATGCCGAAGAAGCTGAAGTTGACCGGTTCTATGAAGACCTACAACACCTTCTAGAACTAGCACCAAAAAAAGATATCCTTTTCATCATAGGGGATTGGAATGCTAAAGTAGGAAGTCAAGGAGTAATCGGAATAACAGGCAAGTTTGGCCTTGGAGTACAAAATGAAGCAGGGCAAAGGCTAATAGAGTTCTGTCAAGAGAACAAGCTAGTCATAGCAAACACGCTTTTCCAACAACACAAGAGACGACTCTACACATGGACATCACCAGATGGTCAATACCAAAACCAGATTGATTACATACTTTGCAGCCAAAGATGGAGAAGCTCTATACAGATAGCAAAAACAAGACCAGGAGCTGACTGTGGCTCAGATCATGAGCTTCTTACTGCAAAATTTAGGCTTAAATTGAAAAATGTAGGGAAAACCACTAGACCACTCAGGTATGACTTAGATCATATTCCTTGTGAGTACACAGTGAAGGTGATGAATAGATTTAGAGGATTAGATTTGGTAGACAGAGCGCCTGAAGAACTATGGACGGAGGTCTGTAACATTGTACAGGAGGCAGCAACTAAAACCATCCCAAAGAAAAAGAAATGCAAGAAAGCAAAATGGCTGTCAGATGAGGCTTTACAAATAGCTGTGGAAAGAAGGAATGTGAAAAGCAAGGGTGAAGGGGAAAGATATAAGCAACTGAATGCAGATTTCCAGAGAATAGCAAGGAGAGATAAGAAGGCCTTCTTAAATGAACAATGCAAAGAAATCGAGGAAAACAATAGAATGGGGAAGACTAGAGATCTCTTCAAGAAAATTGGAGATATCAAAGGAACGTTTAGTGCAAAGATGGACATGATAAAGGATAAAAAAGGCAGGGACCTAACAGAAGCAGAAGAGATTAAGAAGAGGTGGCAAGAATACACAGAAGAACTCTACAAGAAAGATCTTAATGTCCCTGATGTCCATGCTGGTGTGGTCACTGAACTTGAGCCAGAGATCCTAGAGAGTGAAGTTAAGTGGGCCTTAGGAAGCATTGCTAACAACAAAGCTAGTGGAGATGACAGCATTCCAGCTGAGTTATTTAAAATACTAAAAGACGATGCTGTTAAAGTGCTGCACTCAATATGCCAGCAAGTTTGGAAAACGCAACAGTGGCCACGGGATTGGAAAAGGTCAGTTTACGTTCCAATTCCAAAGAAGGGCAATGCCAAAGAATGCTCAAACTATCGCACAATTGCACTCATTTCACATGCTAGCAAAGTTATGCTCAAAATCCTACAAGCTAGGCTTCAGCAGTATGTGAACCGAGAACTACCGGATGTACAAGCTGGGTTTCGAAGAGGCAGAGGAACTAGAGATCAAATTGCCAACATTTGCTGGATCATGGAGAAAGCATGAGAGTTCCAGAAAAACATCTACTTCTGCTTCATTGACTATGCAAAAGCCTTTGATTGTGTGGATCACAACAAACTGTGGCAAATTCTTAAAGAGATGGGGGTACCAGACCATCTTACCTGTCTCCTGAGAAATCTGTATGCGGGCCAAGAAGCAACAGTTAGACCCAGTCACGGAACAACCGATTGGTTCAAAATAGGAAAAGGAGTACGACAAGGCTGTATACTGTCACCCTGCTTATTTAACCTATATGCAGAGTACATCATGAGAAATGCCAGGCTGGAAGAATCACAAGCTGGAATTAAGATTGCAGGGAGAATCATCAATAACCTCAGATATGCAGACAATACTGCCCTAATGGCAGAAAGTGAAGAAGAACTAAAGAGCCTCTTGATGAGGGTGAAAGAGGAGAGTGCGAAAGCTGGCTTGAAACTCAACATTAAAAAAACTAAGATCATGGCATCTGGACCCATCAATTCCTGGCAAATAGAAGGGGTAGAAGTGGAAGCAGTAACAGACTTCATTTATTTGGGCTCCAAGATCACCGCAGACGGAGACTGCAGCCATGAAATTAAAAGACGCTTGCTTCTTGGGAGGAAAGCTATGGCAAACCTAGATAGCATATTAAAAAGCAGAGACGTCACCTTGCCGACAAAGATCCGCATAGTCAAAGCTATGGTTTTTCCAGTAGTAATGTATGGCTGTGAGAGCTGGACCATAAAGAAAGCTGAGCACTGAAGAATTGATGCCTTTGAACTGTGGTGCTGGAGAAGACTCTTGAGAGTCTCCTGGACTGCTAGGAGGTCAAACCAGTCAATCTTAAAGGAAATCAACCCTGATTGCTCATTGGAAGGATTGATAATGAAGCTCAAGCTCAGACAGTTTGGTCACCTAATGCGAAGAGAGGACTCTTTGGAAAAGACCCTGATGCTGGGAAAGATTGAAGGCAAAAGGAGAAGAGGACGGCAGAGGATGAGATGGTTAGATAGCATCACTGAAGCAATGAGCATGAAACTGAGCAAACTCAGGGAGGCAGTGAAGGACAGGAAGGCCTGGCGCAATATGGTTCATGGGGTCACGAAGAGTCGGACACGACTTAACGACTGAACAACAAAATGTATGTTTGGCCTAGCCACCATTGTGAATATGTGCCAAAGCTAGGCTAACTATATGCAATATATAGCAAAACTGTTGTACTGCCTCTTGCCTGATACACAATTTGTGTGTTTCTAGAACTTCAGGTTACTCAGGAATTGCACTGACACTTACACTATTTGGTTGCACATAATAGATCTTAGATGTTTTCATGCAGAAGAGTACAAATAAATCATTAAAGTATTGTGGCAAAAAAGCATTATTGTTATTCTGTGATCTGCATTTTAGAAAATGTATTTTTCTGATATATTTTGCTTTCAGATAGCACAAAAGGAGACAAATAGAAGATTCTTAAATTATTATCTTAATCTTAAACTAAATTGAATCCCATTTTCAAAATAGCGGTAATCTCTTCAGGGTTTATTTTGTGAAGCTTACTAGAGAAGGATGACCCCCTTTTATTGACCCAGTTAGATTTTTATTTTTGAGTTACTGACAATTTCCTCAATGGAAGTGGAGATTAAGAAAAGCTGATTGCTTTAAATGGCTTGCCCTCTGTGCTTGTCTTTGATGTGAAATTGTTCTCTTTTCTCTTTTATCTAATGCTCACAGAATTGGAGTACTGATAAATTCTCCAATGTCAAGGCTAGATATTTGATTAATTTTTATTTTTGTTGACTGATGGAGGCTTTTGTTGGCACTATGTAAAAATACTGTGTGGGTGTAGAAGTAAGAGCCTGGGTTTGGATGTGTGCCATCCATCCATCCATCCCTCCCTCCCTCCCTCCCTCCCTCCCTCCATCCATCCATCTATCTGTCTTAAATGGATCACAATGACTGAATTAAGTAGAAAATTAACAGTGATTCAGTGATTTGGATTGTTTGCTACATGTTTGTTGCTTTCCTCAGCAATTTGGCAAAGAGATCAGATCATCTCGGTATTCAGATACGTTGCTTCAGTTCAAGCAATAAAAAAAAATAACAAATTATATATTTAAGGGATATGTATGTATGTATGTATGTATGTATATAATATCCCTTAAATATATAATTTATGATATTATATCTCACACACACACACACACACACAGACACACAGCTTCAACAAAAAATACTCAGTATATAGCAAATGTGTTGTTACTCCATCTTGCCTGATATACACAAGTTGTATGTTTCCAGGGCTTCAGAGGTATTACAGTTCCATGCCTTGGGAAAGCAGGTCTTCTTTTCTGCAACTTCCTTAGTAAAATCTGGATAGATATTTTATTCTTATGACTCCCCTCCAACTGAGATTTGTTCTGTGTCTTATTTTTTTTATCACTATCCCTGTAATCAGTGAACCCTGAGTGCAATCAAGAAAATGACTGTGAAAGATTCTACATTACAGGAAACTTCATCCCTTTTCTTATTATAATTTCAACTGAACATGTGATCTAGATTGCACTGCCTAATGAAAGCTTAGCATTATTAACAATCATAATGTTGAACAAGCTTGTTGTTTATTCAATAAGCAGCTTGTTATGCCTGGATTATAATGCATTCTCCAGTAGTTTATAATGACAATTCTCTTTTTGAGGGAAAGCACTGCATTTCATTAACACGCTCCACCAGTGGTCCGGCATTCTTAAAGACTGAATTAATTGAAAGACTCATTTCAAAGTTTTATTGCAAATTACCTTTCTGTACAGGCAGGAGTTTAGATTTCTTCTGGAACATATATGTACCAGTTAGCTCTAGCTCACTGATATTGATCATTTTATAGCAGTGTGTTTGATGATCTCAGGCTTGGAATAAGCGGAAAAGAGAATCCATTGAATGAGTTTAAGCTACTCGATAAGATCCCATCATCTTATGGCCAAGTCAGTCAGCCAAACTTTATTATGGAAAAAGAAAAAAATATACAATATGTATTTTACAAATTATAGTGTAGCATGCATACTAAAAAGGCCTGTAATCCTGCATAGCCTACTATACCGTCAACAGCATGTGACTTCTACAGGCTTCAAATATAAACTTTGCAACAGCAAGAGTTATCTTGGGATCCTTATCTGCCAAAAGAAGCTGTACATAGAATCCTTCTGTCCAATCTGGAAATGGGCTAAAAGGTGCTAGTAACATATTGTGGGTGTAAAAATTGCTGTACAGCAGAATATGATCCCATGATTCAGTGCTCCCGCCTTTGCAGGGAGAAAGCCTTTGCATAGGGGCTTTTGCAACATTTACCCTACAATATTACTGATGGTAAGATATTAAACTTAAATAGCATAAAGGACCTCCAAAGTTTGCTATTTGGGCAGGATATAATGCCGACTTAAAATGAAATCTGCTGTGCCTCAGTTGAGTGATATCTTGATATCTTCTGTTAGTAACTCTGGTCCAGAATTCTTTAAGAGCTACCCTTGCCTGATCTTCTCTCAGGTGTATCAGCATCTGACTGGAGAGCCACAATTTATGTAATTTGTCATTTATTTGGCATTTCCAAGAAGAACAAGAATTATCTTACAGACCTTGGGGCTGAGAGTGAGATATCAACCAATATCTAAGTGCACAGAGTATTCAGTTGAGGTAGACCCTACCTCCAAACATAGACCAGTGTTAGGCACACATTTTGCTATCTGAAATCACTTTTTCAGGAATCCAGTTTGAACTCTCTCCAGTTTCCCATAGCTGACGCCTGGATTTAACTGCACTCCATAGAGGAGATGTGCTAGCATCTTGGCTTCAAAAAGCTTCAAAGCAGCTGATCCATACTGCACTCCCCTAGAGAAAGAGAGAATTGATGCTGCTGAATTCCTCTGAGCATTTAAAGCAACCTGAGAGATATGAATCCAGTTTTAAGGAATGAAATTCTCCCTTGATTAAGACATTTACAGTAATCTAGTTATTAAAAAGTAATGGGGCCAAAAGGCACCTTTGTTTAACCCTTTTGCTAGTTGGCACTACATTTGAAAGGTACTTAGCTTATGGTGCATCTCTTAGGCTAAGAGCCGATGTTAATAACAGTGGCACCACCTCAGTATCTCACCAGTCCCCTGGGGTTCCCAGGTCTGATGGCACAACCAGGTTTTGAGGGACTTCCAGAAAATCAACAGGGATGCAGCCAGCCTCACTTCAAGGGGGAGGATGTTCCATAAGGTGGCTGCCACAGCAGAGAAAGCCCACTGCCTAGGACCTGCCAAATGTGACTCCTTAACCGACGGGGCCCATAGCATGCCCTTCCTGCTAGATCTGGTGGAACGGGTAGATGTAGTTGGGGAGGGGCGGTCCTTCAGATAATCTGGCCCCATGCCATGTAGTGCTTTAAAAGACAAAACCAGCATCTTGAATTGGACCCAAAAACAGATTGGTAACAAACGCAGCTTGCAGAGCAGAGGAGTAATGTGTTGTTCTAGAAACACACATAACTCCCCATGCCGCTGCATTTTGCACCAGCTGAAGTTTTTGGATACTCTTCAAGGGCAGCCCCAAGTAGAGCACATTATAGTAATCCAACCAGGAGGTCACTAGAGCATGAGTGACTGTGAGCAGAGGCCCTCAATCTAGGAATGGGCACAATTGGCGTAAAGTTGTGCAAAAGCCCTCCTAGCTATGACTGCCACCTGATAGTGTCAAAATGCAGTTTAAATCAAATTATCTCTCTGCCACCAAATTCTCTGAGTCTGGCAAGAAATTTGTTGGCCGTTCTTATGCTGTTTTCTTCCTAAACTTTTGTTTGTACATTTTTTTTTCGTGGCTGGCAACTGAGTTTGCTTGCTTAGCAATATTTTCCTTTCTCTTTTGTTGTATGTTTATAAGGACGTTGTTAGGAAGATTACTTCCTAGTTACATATTTAACTAGGAAGAAAACACTTATTAAGTTCAGTGACTTGCTCCATAGCAGTACTGCATAATGCTTATGAGCCAGCATTAAGAGGCTAAAATAATGGTACTGGCAAGTATTTTTGGAGGATTTTTTGTGCATGATACACTTGGAGTGCTAATATACACTCTGTTTTATGTTGTGCCTTTATTTTCGTTAATGTTTGAACATCCTTCTGCAGACAGCAGGGAAAAAATTCAACCAAAGAAATGTAAGTTGCATATATATATATATATATATATATATATATATATATGTATTCATTAAGTAGTAAATGTTTTAGAATACTCTAATCTTTCTCACCCAGTATGTTCTGATTAAAATTCTGCCTATAAATACATAAACATAATCCAGTCTTACTTGAGCTTGGGAAAACTTGTGCTTTAAAATATACACACACACATACACACACACACATACACACACACACACATACATACACACACACATACATACATACACATACACACTCACACACACACACACATATATGTGTGTGTGTGTATGAGAGAGAGAGCGCAAGCATGTAATATCTTGGCTGATACTTAAATAATGAACAGCTAGAGAAAATTATTTGGATGAATGAATGCAAAATTATTTTAAGTTAAAATGGTAAAACTTAACCATCAGTACAGTATAGTCCTATTGGTATTTACCCAGACCTGTTTTACATACATGGACTATAATTCTGCCCTACATCATGTAGCTTCCAGAAATCTTTGCAAGCTGTGCCTATTCGCTGGGGCTCAATTTTTGCAGTATTTCCTCTGGAGCTGCAGGCTGGGTGTTTCCTGGTGGCAGTAACTCTTGTCTTGTCTCACCTTCCCCCTTTGGGTTGTCCCCTTACCTTTCTGGAGCCAAGGTGCCTTAGGGCTTTGCCACCATCTCTCTGTTCTCTAGGAGTAATAAGACAGACAGGTTTACTCCTCCTCTGGACAGTATGGTTCCCCTCTTTTTGTAAAAGCAAATGTAGCAAGGCAACAATTAAGAGGAGGAGAAGTGCTGGGTGGAGTGTTGATTGTTCCCCATTGGCAGCTGGATGGCGGACCTTTCCCCTTCTTCATTGTCTCTGGCCCTCAGGAGCAGCAGTAAGGGCATCACACTTCATAAGAAACTGAAATTTTTACAGAAGAGAAGAGGAGTGAAGCCAATGGCTGTGTGGAAGTGCCCTTAAACATAAGCCACTATAATTGTGATGGGGTCTGAGCTTCATTGGGATGTTCATTGTCTGGAAATAGGAGCATCCACCCCATTCCCCACCAACATCACGCCAATGAAGTTGGTATCATATCGTTTCACTGACTTCCAGATGAGCTGAGGTCCTGGCCTAAAAGGAAGCCAATGTACATGTACTCATTATATGAAAACTTTTCTGCTGCAGACATTCCTGATGACTGTAGGAGCAGCAGGCATATTATAACTCTGACATTGGTAGGGAGAATAATGGTCTGTTTTACTTTCCCTGGCCATTTGCTTTCTTTGGAAGTTGAAATATCCCATCTTCTAGCATTTTGCTCACTATTTTTCAAGCTAAAAAGTGACGTGCTTCACTGTTATTCTTTGCCTTTTTCCATGTTCAGCAGAGTAGGTGGTCAGTTCTCATACAACATCTGCAAAATCAGCATGACAAAATTAATATGCAATGATAATCATTAAAGCAAACAATGCAAATCTTGAACAAATAAAATTTAGGATTTAAAAAAAGCTTGTAGTTATTTCTGAACTTTGTACAGTAACTGGTTAGTTCTTGAATTTCTGTTGCATAATCAATCTCTGAGCAGCTGAATCTGAAGCTATTTCTCCTAGTAAGTATTTGCCTTGTACCTTACCTTCAGATTAGCATTTATCATTGCTTTCATATTGGATTAGATCCTTTTGCAATTCCTCAGTACTACTCACAGCCTTACCTTAATTATTTCTATGTCATCAGTGTATTTTTGCCCATTCTTTCCTATTGCATATTACTGAGGAAATCATAGGCCAACCGTAATATTTAGATTATCCACATCTTTGCTTCTTTTCATCACAGCAAAAGACCATTAGTCCCCCAGTGTGTCTTTTCTTGGTTTTTAATCCACAAGAGTGTTGTCCATTAATGATTAAAATTACTATTTTTATTAATACTCCCTTATGTGTGACTTCTCAATAGCTTTATGCAGATCCAAGTAAACTATATGCTTTTATAACCCATTTCTTGATTTCTGCTATGTGTGCTATATCTAGATTGTGAAGTTTTCTGCTGTTTATATTCTCCATATAAGTTTATTAAATGAAGTTATTTATTCAATTTTCTTAATTATTTTCCTTCACTATTGTTGATTATATTGTTTGTCTAACTCTTAGTAGTTTAAAATGAACACTTTCTTTTTCAAATTAAAGGATAAAAACTATTTTTGCTTTATTTACAGTTTAATTTATGGGAAGTCACACATTTCTAGAGATTCTTATGAATTTTCTTCATAAGATGATGGATGCCTAGAATATTGCATTCCAACTATAAATTTTGGTTTGAAATTATACTCTAGTAGGTAAAGCTGAGCTAGCAATAAGGGTGACACACTAAATTGTAATTGAAGCAAATTAAACAGCATATTGAAATACAGTGCTTAGTGTGGAGATGATATAGGAGTAATAATGGTAACTAATCAACTCTACATTTTCTTACTTGAGACTTATGATTGGATCTTTTCTAATGTGGATTCATGCCAAGCCTTGGATTGAAATGTTCTAGGTTAATTTAGTGAATGAGTTGGATAGGATATGATAGGAATAAAGAATAATTAATCTATATGGCTTCTGCTGATACTAACCAGGATAATATTCTGGAGGCATTATACTGATTCCATAATGCCTTTGTGGAGTATAGTGACTTTTGAAGAAGCCTCTGTAGATTGATGCTATAAACTATGAAACAAAGTTTCATGTTTTTATGGATTTTCCAGTTTTGTATTCACCCAGAGTCCATTGGAGTTGGGTGGCTAATAAATTCTAATAAATAAATAAAAAGGAGAGAGATCTTGTATCTGAATGGTGGGAACATCAAAACACAAATACTAATAATTATAAATAGATGTTAATTGTTAAGTAGCACTGTTACATGAAAATAGTGGGAATTCTTACACTAGCTTCAGCAGTATGTGAATTTCACACTTCCTTTGCTACCAGCCTATTTGCAGATGAAAGGGAAGAATTTCACTTATATTAGGACTAGAAGTCAAAATGACATTACTCTTATTGATTAATCAAATCCACAAAAAGTTTCTTTATATCCTCTGTTTTGAAGTGAAAACTAGATGATTAAAGTCAAAAACTGCTTTCCATAGCAAGCCCTTCCTGATTCCACAAATTTCTCTTACATCTTCAGAAAGGTAATTTTGAAAACTCTCTGTTGTTTTAGCTTAGATGAAAAATGTCACCACTTGTATCTTCAGATAGTAACTTTCAGTTCAAACACACTCAGTAGGTATAACACCTTCTGATGTATTTGAGGTTCATAGAGCATATCTTCACTGTTAGGACTATTCTACACTAGTCAGATCTCACCTCAAATATGTGTCCAATTCTAGTATGACAGAAGATTTCAGATTAATTGGGACAAGTTCAGAAAAAGGTAACAAAGATGACCCAGAGACTGGAAATCAAGTCTTCTGGGGAAAGATTAAGGGAACTGGATCTCTTTATCCTAGGAAGGTTGAAGGGAAAATGTGATAGGATTCTTCAGTTGCCAAGGTTGAAACATAGAAAGCAGATATGAATTGTTTTCAGGAAAACCAGAGCAGTATGTAGAATGAAGGGTTAAACTAGAAAAGGACAGTTTTTGACTGAACGTTAGGAAAAACTTCTTAATGCTAAGAATGGTTCAGCAATGAAACCAATTATTAACTGATTGGATGTGTTCAAGCAGAGGTTGATCAGTCATCTGTTAAAGTCACAATTGAGCTGACTCAGATCCTGGTGACTTCCATGTAGTTTTTTTGGCAACAGTACAGAAATGGTGTTATGGGCTTCTTCTGGTATGTTTCTTTGACTTCCCATCTTAGTCCTCGGATTTCCTGATTGTTTCCTATCCAAGGACTAACCAGGTCTGACTCTGCTTAGCTTTTCTGACCAGCCAAAGTTGGGTAGGTGAAGTCACTGATTCCTGCACTGGAAAAGAGATTGGCCTAAATGGCCCTTCTGTCATAATAATGTTGTGAAAACTGGGGTGGAAACCCCAGGATTTCATGCACCAAAAGCAGTTAATATTCTCAGATGTTTCATGTGACATTTTTACAATGGATATGTTTATGAAACAATCATTAGTTATTTAAAGAAAGCAGTTCAAATTTTAGCTAGTATTTAATTTTTAATATTGTTTCCTTTATCTTACTGGTCCCTACCTTGAAATATTTTACTGAACTGCAGCATAGATATTCCCTACATAAATATGAATGCTAGTTGGACATTTACATTTTGACCTTCCATTGAGGAGGGCAAGATGAAACCAATCCAATTCATAGAATCATAAAGTTGGAAAGTACCATAGAGGTCATAAAGACTAACTGCCTGCTCAGTGCAGGAACCACTACAATTTCTCTGAAGAATGTGTTTCTTGGAAGGCAGCACAACTGTAACATCATATCTTGTCTGTACACAACTGCACCAGCTGATTCCCTTTTAACATCACTCACTGCCATGAAATGCCTCTTCTTTCTAAGGATGGTTCTTGGTTTTCTTCAATCCAGGGGAGCCCAAGTGGCTTCTGCAGTGATCTATGGAATGATCTGCAGGTCCCATGATACTTCCCTTGGTCTCCATCTGGCTTGGAGCCTTTCCTGTCAACTCCCCTAGCCAAACATTCAGGCAAATCTTCCTAGTTTCCTTGTTCTGGTTGTGGGCTCTCTGAGTATGGACTAGCCTGGGCTGAAAGGGAAAGATGGAAAAGAAGAAAAAGAAAAGGGCAAAATAAAAAAAAAGCATTTCTCCCTTGGCTTCCCCCGCCAACCCTTTTACAAAACTCCTGTTTCCTCTCCCTGTTTGCTTCTTGGGTGGGAGAAAAAGAAATCACCAACATTTTGCAGAGAGATGCCATTGTCTTCTGAAGTGGCCAAATGTTTTTTTTTTCTTGCTTTTGAAATTTTCTTATTTGAACATTCTCCATGTGGGGTAAGGTTTTCTCTGAGATTATGCATTGGAATGTACTTCCTGGAATGGCAAGGAGTGACCTTTTGTCATAGAACATTGGATGGCACTGCATTTCTCTTATGACTTTTCAGGAAACGTACATTGCAAGGAGTGGCATAAGATTTCTCCAGAGTTTCCCAACATTCACAGTTCTTGGAATGCTATGCGAGCAATGTAATTCCAAACTGCAGACCTTTTTGTTTTAAAATATGTTTAACAAGGGAAAAAATGGGAACCTTCCAAACTATCCCATAAAGTTGAAATAAATAGCAGGCTTTTCCTTGAAAATGTTGGTGAAATCCTTGTCTTCAATCAACAGAAAATTAGCTATACAGAGGGGGATTATTTGGGGGACATTGGAGTAGTGGAGGGAAGCTTTTTAGTCAAACCTTAAAAATGAAGGAGCAATAGTCATCTAAAATAAATGTTGCATTTTCCTGCCTTTTCTTTCCATGAAGCAGCACAATCAATTTACAACAAAAAGAACTTTCATACCTCAACCCAAATTAATCTCATTACCATAGTTACAATAGAAATATTGTTTAAATTGTAAGGTTGGGGGGGGGGTTCCCCCTGATTGGCTGGTAACAGACTGCAACCTTGAGCAGTGTCCTTCTTCAGTAGCCATAACTGGATTTAGGCTCAGTTATGGTTTGCCTCCTAACTTATGAATTCTTTAGTAGATGGCTTTGATTTAATGTTGTTATTTTTCCCTGTGTATTCTGAGGACAGTCACACTGATGCTGCATCCCGCCTAAGGACTTCTCACCTTGCATCTGTTTTCTAACCGGCTCAAAGAAAGTGGTGTAATAGATCTGTCACTCTCATTCCACTCCCTAGGCTCCTCATTACTAGTAAAATGCCAGCAACCTGGAAATAATTCAAAGAAGAACTTCAGAATTGATTAAGAAACTGTAAGGATTTCTAGTACACTAATTTCTAGCATACTGAAAGATAAAAAGAACTAAATATGGTTGGCTTGAGAAAGAAAGGGTGAAGAGGTGGGACGGAGAACATGCTGAATGCCTATTTGTGTTTGAAGGCTCTAAATATCAGAGAAGGAGAGCAAGAGATGCCCAGTGGTGTCAACTATCTTTTCTAGTTTTACAAACCAGTATGTAAAACGAAGTAGAAGTTGACTGTCAGGGACAGACAATCATCCTTTTTAAAGCAATATCTCCCTGTATATTAAACTCTAAAAGGAAAGCCCATTATGTTTTGTCAACTTGAATAGGTGGAGGCAGTAATGAATCTTGTCACTTTTTCTCTCTACAAACCCTTCTCCCATTCCCTGAAAAATCTCTTGAGACAATCATGGGAATCTGTCAAACACAGAGGGCTGAGATTGCTGGGACAGGTAGAGAACCACCGAAACTGCAAGTGATTCAAGGTTACTCCATGCAGTTTCAAGCAATCCTTTCTCCAGCTGCACCCTCTTAAAAGATAGCTGTGGAATCCTTGGAGTTCTCTGAGCTTGGTTCTTTTCCTGCAACGTTTCATTACCCAGCTAGGTAACATCTTCAGTGCTGCAAAAGGATGGGGTTTGCTCTCTGTTTATATACTGTAGCATGCCTTGCCAGTGTTGGTGGGCGTGCGGGTTTGGTTTTGTCCCTCTGGTAGTTCCCTGATTAGGGTATTGTTTGCTGCTTGCTTGTGTGCCCTGTGGAGAGAGGAGAGAAAAGAGGAGAGAGGAGAGGAAAAAAATGACTGGCCCAGAACTGCTTAATTGGGCAATCATGAAGTTTTACCTTTTCTGGCTGACAGTAGACTTGAACCCTCAGCCATGGAAGTATCAAACTATCTGTGGTAGTAGCCATAACTTTAAGACTCGACTCCTATGCACTTACTTTAGTCCTCTTATACATTTATCTCAGAATAAAAACATGCATAGAATCACAGAGTACAACTTTCTAATTATTTTGGAAACCCTGACTAGAACAACCTGCTAGAAATTCATAATGAAAAAAAAAATCTTAATTCAATCTTATGAAGTGTGTGCATTCCAATAGCTGTAAATATTGAGATCAGCACTTTCATCTAGATATATTATTGCATCCTGGTATTTAGAAATGCCCGTGAGGATGTTAATGGCTGTCAATGGCCAATCATGAAATTTTCATATGCCTGCATTTTTCTGTGTATCATATAAATTGGCCCTAAATGCTAAAACATTTAGAATCGATATGTGTTAGTAACTGTTCTGAGTTTTCCCCCGTCTAGTGCAGCTTTGCTTATTTCCACAATATTGTAAGTTCTTCAGTGAAGCTTTTTTGGTGGCTTTATTATTCATTTGGCACTCTTGAAATCCTGTAAGCATCTGCTCAGACATATTACTGAGCATTATGGGACTTATTTTCTATGTATGGATTGCAGACTAAAGCATTGTCTGATTTTACAAGGGGCACTGTTGTGAATGGATTTCCCCTTCCCTACTCCTCTGAATCTCCTTGGGATGTAGGAGAAGAAGGGAAATAACCCTTGCAAGAAAGGAAGTTCATTCAGTATTGCCCATTGAATGCTTTTGGAACAGCTGTGTGGCCACAGCTCCTGATAATCCATGCTCTTTAGCCCCATCCTTAAAGAGTCAGTTGAGAGGACAATAAGTTTTTATATCGCAGAGAACAATGTGGAATCCTTCTACCCTGTGTAGTTGCTCTGCTTTTCATGGGCAAGGGCCACACTGTCTGGGAATTATGGGAGTTGTAGTCCAACAGATCTGGCTGCACTAATGGAACACTTGGTATTACCAGTAAGTTATTCCTGCATATACTTTCTCATTGGTTGTCTTTGCACCATGGCTTGGCCTTAAGAGGCTGAGCAGCAGTGACTTTCAGACTCATATTTCCCCCTTTTTTCTTTCCACCCTGACATTTCTCATTCAGTGCAATGCTTTCATATTTGAACATCATGGCTAACTGTGGGAGATTATTTGGAGTTAACAATTAACTCTCTTGTGTTGTTAGGCATATGTTTCCATGGGACAGTGATCTTCCTTTAACCCAGCTGAGAATGTTGAATGAACAAAGCCCTATTTTCTCAGTGCAATAAAAAATCTACCCAATATTTTTATACCTATTTTAGAAACAATGCGACTTTAAAAAGTTTATAACCAAAAATCAAAAGGAGTCTAACAGCAACTTTTATGCCTTTTAACAAAGTTATGCTTATGTCTTTGAATAAAATTTGTTACTGAGAAAATGTGCCACCAGATTCCTTCTGATTACTGTATATAGATAATTTTTACAAAATATATCAAGCATTTTTTAAAATGAAATACCGAAATGAACACTGGGCACTACTCTGCTGTAAAATAAAACTCTTGGAAGACTTGTTTTTAATCTCTATAAATCCATGTCAACATTTTCATTGTTCTGGATTTTGGTTTTAGTTTCTTTATTTGTGTCTCATCAAAATATATTCACTTCTTTGTTGTTGCATGTCTTTTTTTACTGCTTTGCTTCAGGCAGCAGCCTGACATGTTCTAGTGAACTCTGCCACACAATTTTATCTGCATTTATATTAATGCCACCTGAACAGCAAGCATCCATCTTAATCTTGTCTCTCTTGTTTTCTTAAATCAGCACAGCCTTTGAATTTTTGGAAATTGTGCCTCACTGATTCCAGATGTTATATGCATTCTGTGAATCACGTAAGGATAGTCATGTATCATTTAATTTGCATAGCATGGCAGCTCTTTAGGATGGGTGTTTGGATATGTGCATGTATTCTCTTCACTTCTGGAAGTCAAGGAAACCAATTTCCTGACAACAAAGAGAAAGGGGACTCATTTTGCTTTGCACATTCTATTTACCAAGTTACCCTGGAGAAATCATTCACACATTTTAAACAACGGTGTTAAAAAAAAGTTGAGCTCTCAAAAAATGGAACAGCATCAGACCTGTGCACAGTTGATTAATGTGAGTCATAGTTTTCTCTGAAGAAGAGACTTTAAATATTTTCTACAGTGAGTAAGAAACTTAGACAGTATTCATATTTTGATACTATAAGGTAAAAATGTTTCAGGATATATAAATATAGGTAGCTATTTTTAAAATGTATCAGCGTCCATTGTTGAAAAATATTCTTGTTTTCCATTTATTTTCAAGCTGAAGCTCCTATAGTTATAAATGCCTAGCATGCATCCTTGGACAAATTTCAGATTCAAGCATCTGGTAGGATCCACCAGCGCTTCTGTTTGTCACTTGTCTGCTATTTGCTTTTCTCACATAGATGTTTTAGACAAGTGCTTCTTAACCTTGGCAACTTGAAGATGTGTGGATTTCAGCTCCCAGAATTCCCTAACCAGCATGGGATCTGGAAAGATCTTGGGTATGGGTTCCATCAGCTTCTATTTAAACTGTGGGCAAAAAGGCTGTTTAGCAAGTTCAGATCTCATGCAGTAATTAACTATAACATGCCAGCATAGTTACTGTTGTTTTACAATCCAGTGATTGATTGATTATGTGCCATCAAGTCGTTTTTGACTCCTAGAAACCACATAGATTTCCTCCATGATAATCTATCCCTAACCTGTTCTTTCAAGTCTCCCAACAGTACACACATTGCCATTGTAATTAAGTCCATCCACCTTGCTGATGGTTGTCCTGTTCTCTTTCCTTCCACCTTTTTCTATATTAGAGCCTTTTCCAGACAGCTGGGTCTTCACATAATGTGTCCAAAGTAGGATAATTTGAGCCTTGTCATTTGTGCCTTGAGTGAGAACTCTGGGTTGCTTTGTTGAATGATCCACCAGTTTGTTTTCTTGGCTGTCCATGGTATTCTCAGGAGTCATCTCCAACACCAGAGTTCAAAGACGTCAATATTCTTTTTGTCATGCTTCTTTAAAGTTCAACTTTCACTTTCATAGAGTGTCAGAGGGAATACCAAGGCTTGCACTATTCTGATCTTTGTGGGTATAGATACATCACAGCATTTGAATATCTTTTCTAAGCCTTCATGGCTGCTCTACCAAATGCTAGTCTGCAGTGTATTTCTTCACTGCTTGTTCCTTTACTGTTGATGGTTGATGCTAAAGGCAGAAGCTATCCATCTAAATTAAACTTAACAGGCGCACTTGAAAAGAAGAACTGGTTCAGTGGTAATAGTGCGCAGGAGATAGGCATATTTGCTATTTCTACCCTCTATCTTGTCCTGGTAGCATGCATGCATGCATGCATAGATACATACATACATATTAAAAATAATTTTAAAAGTCATTTAAGACCAATTGGATGGTTATGCAATGTTCACATGGTTATGTACAACCCTGCCAAAAGAAAACACTTAAGTCTCATAGAATATAGATGGAGTTGCTGTGTTTTCCAGATGAAAGATTAGAAATCAAAAGGCATCAAATAATTGTTCCACTTTTTCTTATTAATGCATATTTGCTTGTGCCTTTAGCTGTAGGTCAAAAAATTGTAGAAATGGTAGGGAAAGTAGAAAGGTTACAAATAGGAATGGCAATGCTGGAGGTCTTTTAACATTCTTTGAATAAAGAAAAGTGATTGCACAATCAAAACTTTGTCCTAAAGTACCCCTGAATAAATATGCATAGGATTGCCCTATTAGTATAATTTACCTGTTATTAAAAATAAGCAAATTATCCTTTGAAAACCACTGATCAATCCTAAATATGTTTACTCAGAAATAAACCTCACTAAGTGCAATAGGTTGTTGTCCCTGCAATGTGTCCTTAGAATTGCTTGTTTAAAATTTACATGAACTGAATTATGAAGTTAAAGCCATGAGGAAACCTTTCTGCATGCTGCATATATAGCTGGAACAGTAGATGTGCAGTTTTTTTGTTCAGCCTCGGTTGGTGTTTGGTTTCTTTTCTTTATTTTTGTGTATTGTCTGGTTATCAGTAACATGGGAACTTTGATTTATTCTTTGGGTTCTCTGTTCATTTAGATTATGATAGATCCCTGCAACTGCAATAAAGAACACACCTACTAAGGTCTTCAGAAGCTTTATAGAAAAGTAGCAATCCATGTTGTTCTAATTTTGATGGATTAAAAGAGTTGGATGGACTTTTCAAAGCCAGCTATTTATTTTAATGTCAAGACTCTGAACTGTGTGTAAAGATCTCAAATTGGCAGGTGGTTTAACTGTTGTTGTATGTGTTAAATCCATGAACAATTTCTACCTTTAAGACTTCCATCCAGGATTCTTTTGTGACTGTATCATCCTTTCCTTAGAATCCCTTCAGATGGTTCCCCTTTCAAATTACTGCGGATGACCTTAACGTTAACATCTCTCCCACCTAAGCTATATCAAATCAGGCCATCAAAACCATATTAACTTCCAGTGTGAAATAGCTATTAGTTTTGTTCTTAGTGGCCTTATGTGCACACATGCATGCACGTGCAGACACACGCACACCCACACACAAATATAACTCTTTGTCTAAGATAATACTCTTATTTATATCCATATTTAATGTTTAAAAATATTATCTGTGTGCCAATGGCCTCTCTGTATTCTGTTTTATGTTTGATTTATTTTCCAGTTTAACAGTTTTGCAAGGAAAACTGCTTTGAAAAGTCCATCCAACTCTTTTAATCACTTCCATCACAGTGAGGAACAAAAACCAAAGCAGTAGATGGGTGGATTTGCAAGATTCACCAGAGCAGATGCCAAGCTGAACAAAGTATGTTGACGTCCATCTTTGACAGACAGACAGATGTGTGTGTGTATGTGTGTGTGTGTGTTTATATATACACATACATACAAACATACATACATACATACATACATACATACATACATACAAAATAAAATGTATAAGTAGTTGCAAATTCCCTGGGGAAAAGAGAATCCTTAACAAGCATTTCCTTTGTATAGTTCCTCCAAGGCAGTGAAATTTAAATAATGTTTCTGTCCAAAAATATGCCTCCTCCACACTTTTTGCAAATAGCAGCTGCTCCTTAAAAGCATAGCCATGATTGAGCATCCTCCCCCCATTGTTGGTTCTTGGTCATTCAACCTTTTTTCCCCTTGATCTTTCCCCACACAGTCAGCATTTGCTATTCCCGTGCTTTCCCCCCCTTCCTTACACAGCATCAGCAAGGAGAGAAATCGGTTTCTTGGGAATTTACAACAAAAACTGTGTACACTAGGTTACATTGTATAAAGAAACTCCATATGCTACGGATAGTTTCAAATGTTTCTGAATGCCGATCATGTGGAGAAAACCTGCAGCACCTAGAAATGTTGCAGATAAGATTTGGGCAATAATTTGCCAAGTGAACTTTTATTTTTCTAAGGGGTGGATGGGAAAAAGGAAATATCTCACCTGTGAAACATTGGTTCAGTTATAACATGATTTTTATTCAATCTAGTTTAATTAAAGAAAATAAACTTTTCCCAGGTTCCTTTGCTTTTAGTTGTATTCAGTCCTAAGTTCTCATCAGAAAAAATATTTCTCTTTATGCCATATATATGTTGCATGTGATACACATATACATATGCAGTTGAAGTCTTTAGATTTTTAAAACACTGAATTTACATGCCCTGTAAATTTACATGTCCACTTGGGATTACAATCTAGAAAAAAACTAGACACATCAGAAAAAGTAAGTAGAGATAGAAAGTAGAGAAGAAGGAGTGGAGTAGCTGATAATGCTAGAAGTAAAGAAGCGTCTTTTAAAGGGACATTTAGATGAGCCAGTTGGAATATCATAAGATCAAGTCCCAAGGACTGGGAGAAACAGCCTTGTGAAGGAATAGAGAAGATAATCATAAGGCAGATCTATCTTCCTGCTTGTTGATTTTATATGTGATTAGTTCTGTCTTGGATTGAATCAAAATGGCCTCACAGATACACTACCTCCTATGCTTCTTCAATTATTTTTCCTAGTGCTTATTTTTTCTATATATTTTGAGGCTGTGTTTCTCTTCTAAAAAGAAGCAGCTTTTTTTCCCCTTTTAAAATGGCAGCTATAATAACTGTAATATAATACTCAATGATTCAATGAAATAAATCAACTACGGAAAATATAATGCAATCTGTAGGAGTGCAACTACTAGCTACTATTTTCTCCCCTGAATGTCCATGGATTGAAGTTTCATCATAGCTTTCTTCTTATGTATTGGGAAGGGGGGAGATGTCTGTGTCCATTTTTTGTTTTGATCACAGTTCGTTTTTTTATGTTGTCTGTGTGTTTCTTTATCTGTTCATACTGATTGATGCTAAGCATTCACTGTAGCCTTACCAAAAAGAAAAAAAGAAAAAAAATGAATGAATGAATGAATGAATGAATGAATGAATGAATGAATGAATGAATGAATGAACGAGGGTGCCTGGGAGACACCCAGCACCCCAACTCTGTTCCATTGAACCATCTCATGTTAACAGGGAAAGTATATAAGATGGAGGCAGTTACAGCTCTCCCCAGAAACTCAGACATTGTACAAAGTTCACACAGCCATGGAGTGCTGCAACCATATTTGAAGGAATGTGACTTCACTTTCCTTACTGTAGAGAGCCATGGAGATGGCCTTGAGGGAAATAAACAAAAGGGGCAGTAGCATACCCTGAGCCCTGGAAAGGAGATAATACAGGTAATCCTCAGTTAACGATAGTAATGGGGACCAGAATTTCAATTGTTAAGGGATGCGGTCGTAAAGCACGATCTCACATGACCGCATAGCTTAGCGACAGCAATTCTGGCAGTCCCTGTTGCCACTGTTAACTGAATCCCACTGGTTGTTAGGCAAGGGCCCACCCCAATGCAAGCCATTCCTGGCTTGGTCCCTCTGAGCCACAAGCCTTGGTAAGGTAAGGGACTGTCTCCTCTGCCTCCTCTTGAGCTCCCCCCATGTGATGGAAGACATGAGCGGGGAGGATTCTGGAATGGAGTTTCAAGGTTGCTGGGAGTGGGGAGAGACATTCCAAGGAAGACATCTCCTCAGCCCCCAGATGGACTGTGTGAAAGTCAAGAAGAGGAGACTGCCCCCGCCAAGGGCATGGTGGTTATAGTTGCTATCATTGGGGGATTAGAGTTAGTCTGGTGAGATTCTGTCTATTAGGTGCAAGCTAATAAAGAAGCTGAGCTGAATTCTGGACTGTCTCATGGTGATTCTTGGGCTGAACCTAACACCCCACCTGCCTATCTTCCCCCCATCTCTGCCCTATTGGCTGCCTGCCTACCTGCTGCCTCCAGCTGCCCCGCTGCCCAGCCCTGCCCACCACTGCCATTCCTGCCACACTGCGTACCCCTGCTAGGCCAGCCGGGGCCTTCTTTCACACCGGTGCAGTCACACCGGTGCCGGGGCTTCTCTCATGCCTCGCCCAGGGCCTCCATTCGTGCAGCAGCCAGGGCCTCCGTTTATGCCTCGCCCAGGGCCTTCTTTCACGAAAGAAGCCCAGTGCATGAAAGAAGGATCTGGCTGTGCTGGTGTGAAAGAAGGACCTGGCTAGAAGAAGGTGCCCAGTGTGAAAAAAGGCAGTGCAAAAGAAAGCCCTGGCTGATATCGTATGGTACATTACAGAGGGCATGGTGGAGCAGGCAGAGCCAGGCGGCGAGGCAACTGGTGGCAGTGGGTAGGCAGGTGGCCAAAAAGTGGTGCTAAATGGGTTGGGCCCGAGTGGCCCCGAATTTTGTTCACTTGACCACAGGGGCACTGCAATTTTGAGGATTGGTCATAAATCCCTTTGTTCAGCACCATCATAACTTCTAACAGTTGCTGAACGATTGGATGTTAAACTAGGACTACCTGTATTAGGAAGAGACTCAGGCTGGTTCCTTCCTGACTCCTTGAGGCATAAGAGGTACATGCAAGATTCTGTTACTATAGCCTCTGTTAATAAAGCATAATTGTAGTCTTCTTGTGGAGTCTGTTTTCTGGTCTGGGCAGCCTCAGAGCTGCCAAAATAGGGGGACTGGACCTAGAAGGGCCCTGCTTGCTTTCTTTTCGCTATCTTTGCATGATCAGCTGGTTGCAATCCATTCTAGAAAAACATCCTTTGGGGGGAAATGGTGGCCTACACAGTGGTTTTCAGTTCCTTGTGGTATGTCCTTTGAAACATAGCATCAAAAATACAAATCTAAAGGAGAATGAGAGAAATACCACCTACTTAAGCCTCCTGAAACTTATCAATAAATTATCTCTCTCTCTCTCACTCTCTCTCTCTCTCTCTCTCTTTCTCTCTCTCTTTCTCTCTCTCTCTCTCTCTCTCACACACACACACACAGAGTAGTTCCTCTAGGTTTTGTACATACAAAAATAACTCTTGTTTCCAAATTAATCCACATTTTAATAGATTTTTGAGTGGCCCTGAATGCCTTGGAGGCAAATTTAAAAATTCACATGATTTTTTTAAAATCTGCCTTCATATATTCATTCTATAGTTAAACTAGATTTCAGCCATCAACTTTTTTATATGTTTGCCGAAACAAGAGCAGCAAACAATACTAGGTGTTGTAAACAATGGAATGAGTGGATTTATTTATATATTTAGTAAAAATTGTATGGCATCATAAACAATTATTTTAATGCGAAAAAAAGAGCTGTTGTTTGCAGATAATTAAATGCTAATAATAACTTGTTAACAATGTCCTATAATTTAGAGTTTGATACTTAAGCAAAAGAGATGAATGTCAAAGCAGGAAGTAAATGAAAAGAAACAGAATATCAAATATCTCTTTTTAAAAATGGAAGAAGCAATTATTTCCCTTCAGTGGATCATTCTTAAAGTGACATCTTAACTCCAGGCTCATTATTTTTAAGAAAAATGTAAGTGCTGGAATTTAATGACACAAATACAGACCTAATAAGATTTAGGGAAATCCACTTAAGATGAAGGATTAAGGGAATTTAACACATTTATGTCTTACACAAAGAAATTGCAAATGGATAACATATACAGTAGATCTCCAGGGTAATACCCAAAGAGAGAACACATTAGACTGTTACTTTTTTTAAAAAAGTCTGATATTTAGTCATAGAAATATAGTGTTTCCTGGAAAACTAAATACTGCATCAAAAGAGCTGGATTAGCACATTATGCACACACACAGAGATACACACACATAAGATGGGTTAAAGTACAGAAAATAATGATATACCAAATGGTTCCATATAATTTGTGGGATTTTATGACCTAAATATGCCATCTGATTAATGATGCTAATCAATCTTAACCTGAAGTCTTCTTCAAGTCAAGCTTGACTCCTGATAACTTCATGGAAGTATTTATGTAATTTCCTTGACAACAGTATAGCTTTTAAAAAACTTTCTAGTCTAGCCTATAGCCCTGATATTCCCTAGT
This sequence comes from Python bivittatus, assembly GCF_059951505.1. Classification (NCBI taxonomy): domain Eukaryota; kingdom Metazoa; phylum Chordata; class Lepidosauria; order Squamata; family Pythonidae; genus Python; species Python bivittatus. The sequence goes on from NW_028277056.1 coordinate 22,634,640, forward strand.
GAATTCCCAACCAAGAACTAACCAAGGCCAAACTTGCTTAGCTTCTGAATTCAGACAAGGCCAACCAGGTGCTGAGACAATTAATCTTGCTCTGTAATTAGTAACATAACATACATTGAGCTGATGTCCTGTTCTTGTGGCCATCCAATTACCCTTCACCACAGATGTTGCAACTAACTCTGTTGTTAGCACACATTCAGAATTACAATTACCTTAACTTTATACAGTTCTGATGAAAACCTGACAGTCTTGTAATGCCCATGGTGTAAGTGTACATGAACACTGTCTCAAGTGTTGATGCCTGTGTATCAGAAAAGTAGAGCTAGAGAAAGAGTGGCAAAGAGTAACTAGAATTAACAGAGACTAGACTAGCTGCCTTACAAAGAAGGATTACAATGGTGGGGATTTTTTACTGTAGAAAAAAATAAGACGAGGAAATGGAAACTCAACAGAGGTTTGTAAAATTATGCATGGTGCCCTGAAAGCTGATAGATTGCCCTGGGTTTGTTCCATTTAGTCAAATAGGGAGAGATTTAGGATGGATGAAATTATTTACACAACATCTTCAGCTAAAGAATTCGCTGCCACAAGTTATGGCGACATCTACTGATTTAGAAAGCTTTATAGGGGATTGGACTAATTTATGGAGATGAGGCTCCTGGGTCCTTTTCTGGTCTAGCATTTTAGTTTTTGAGATTTAAAGCATATTTCATGGTAATATACTCTCATATGTTTGTTTAAGCTACATTTTAGTTTGTGAACTTCATATTTTATTAAGAGTATGTATGAAATTCTTAAAGAGACTTAGCCTATGTGGTTTCAGAAATCTAATACAGACAGACATTCTAGTCATGATGACTGCCATCTATGGAAGATGCTGCTTCCCATATGTGCAGTTTAAGGTCTCTCCAGGGTTATCTGGAACAAAATGCTAGACTAGGTGGCCTCTTGATCCAATAGGATTTCCTTTGCTTTCTTATTGTATATAAATAATATGTAATATATAGTTTATGGAAAAATGGAAGATTGTGACCATATCCCAATTAAGCATAGTATGACGGAATTCTTCCAAGCATGCACATGTCAGTTTGTTTGCTGTCTATCTATTATATTTAATGCTAAGAGGTTGGCATAATTCCACTTCAACTGAAAAATAAAACTCTGCAAATGAAAGCTAAATAATTTATTCATCTTGAATATTGAAGTGGCCAACTATTCCTTAAAGTCCTGCATTTCATAGCTCCTTTTTCATGCCTGAGTTGATTTGTCTTATACACCAAGGGACTTCTATGAAGCACGCAACTCGTGCAGTATTTAAAACATTTTGAAGTAGTGTGGCAGCTACTCACGGATCACAAGATTTGGTTCAAAATCCAATTTTATGAATTAGAAAACAGATCTAATTTTATTTTGACCAAGTTGGAGGCTAACCAAATTGACTTGGGGCCAAACCTCATCTGGAAATTGTGATGAAAAATATAAAATGGCTGTATGTGTGTATATAAATATAAATATAGGGTGAGCTAATCAGGAACAATAGCCTTTTTCTGAGGAGCACCAGAAGGCTGGTCAAATTTCTGAGATATATGTGTCAGCTGTTTATAAAGATATAGAACTTTGTATCTCAAATTCAAAGCTTTTCTGAGGCAGCTATTCCTCTGAGATATATAAGTTGAAACCTGCCCTGTTATAAAGTCATAGAACAGCAACATAGCATTTGTTATAGTTTTAGGGCAATGAAACTAACACCATGCCCCATGTCATCCCTACAAGATGAGCTCACATATCATTAGTATTCTTCAAGGTGTTTCTTAACAAATCTGCAGTGAATTCATACTCATAAACACAGCTAAGGGTGGACTTTGGGTTAAAGTCCAAGGCCTCCCAATTTTGGGGGGGGGAGGTCCAGATAATCAGAGAGAAGTAAGTGATGAGGCAGTAGCAAACATGTTAACCTTTGAATCACAGGATGATGATAATTATTTATTTATTTATAAATATTTATTTATTTATCCGCACTCAGTCGTTACCAATTCTGCAGCAACTGCCTGGATGAGTCCCTGCAGTTTTCAAGGCAAGGTGTTTCAGAAGTGGTTTGCCATTGCCTCCTTCCTAGAGCAGAGCCCAGCTGGCGAGCGCAGGAGGCGGAGTGTCCGTTGCTTCGCGCCTTTTTCGGGCTTCCGCGTTACTGGCAACTGCTCCCCGTCTCCTGTGCAAGCGCTGCCAGCATTTTCCTCCCACCAGGGTGAGAGTACCCATTTATCTACTCACGTAAGTTTTCAAGCTGCTGGGTTGGCAGGAGCTGGGGAGGAAGCAGGAACTCACTCTGCTGCGTGGAGCTGGGCTCGAACCGCTGAAGTGTTGACCATTGCTGGCCGGCAACTTTCAGCATCATTAAGCCGCTGCGCCACCGCGTCCCCTAATTTTATATAATATTTCATATTTACAAGTTGGCCTACTGGGCATGTATTGTTTACAGAAGCTCTGTCTGTCTGTCTGTCTAGTTCTATCTCTCTATTTATCTATGATCGAAATATTTTATCCTTTCCCTCACAAAATGGTGCTTATTCCCAAATTAGCTGAGTGTTTCACAACTCATATGGCTGCCTAGAAGAGCAGCCCATAACACTATTACACTTGGAATCTAAAATTACCTAGTTCATCACTTGACCACACTAAGAATATTGCATACAGTTCTGATCCCTGCCACTCAAAAGGGGTATTGTAGAACTGGAAAAGGTGCAGAGAAGAAAAGTGAAATGATTAAGGTCTGAAACAGTTTCATGATAAGGAAAAGTTACAACATTTGGGTGCTTAGCTTAAAAAATAGCAAGTAAGGTGGTATGTAATGTAGTATATACAATTAGAGAAAGCAAATCAGAATATGATTTTCTTTTCTTCCTCTTTCATATTAGAACCTGAAACCATTCATTGAATCTGAATGGTAACAGTTTCACTACAGATAAGTGGAAGTCCATGTTAAACTGTGGAATTCACAGAAGATAAAATGATAGTCACTAACTGGAGTTGCATTACAAGATCAGACAAATGTTTGGAGCAATAGCAATTATTAAATAAATAATACATTCTGTACCTTCAAGTCAGTGTTGATTCCTGGCAACTGCCTGAACAAGTCCCTGCTGGTTTTTTGGCAAGATTTTGGAAGCGGTTTACTACTAAAACCATGTAATTTATACACCCGGTTCATCTTTTCTGTGTCAATAGTTCCCCAAAGAATTATATGACAATTTCATTAACAAGTAATACCATTTCTAGGTTAAAGTTTTACCTTTCTGCAATGTTACTTTTCTTCAGTTATGGATTTCCCATTTCAATTGAAAAGTCTTCATCATTTTCTAATGCCTGACTTAGCCATAAGTCCACTGCACTCTGAAGATGCTCCTACCCCATGTACATGCCATCTTGACTCTAAACTAGCTTAAGAAAATCCTGTCTGGACTGAGACATTTTGGCAATAGCTTGCAAGATATTTCCTCTGGACAGCAGGCTACCATGCCCTCCCGTTGGACAATTCCTCTAAAACTGTAACCTCCCACCTTCCCATTCCAGGAGAGCAATTGCCAATCTCTTTCTTTCTTGTAGGCAGATTTTATTGGTCTTACATTCTTTTATGTGTATGTATACATATTGTATACCGAGAGAGACTTAAATTAGAATTATACATACAAAGTTAAACACAGGAAAACCTGTAAACCGCCTTTAAAATGAATATCCCTTTCTTGCTGCTCTGCTGGTTTTGAATGTCTTCTAAAGCTGCCTTTAACCGTTGATCTGCCATCATGCAGCTATTGTAAGAGTTGCCTTGCAGATGTAAGATGGTTGTTCTGATAGCCAGTTACTTTTCCCAATGTTTTTAAAAATAGTTCAGTGGCACACCATTTCATAATTTCTCTGGTCATGATGGACAGGACCTGCAAGTTTCTGCAGCTCTTGCTCAATGTGGTGGCTTCTCAGCAGCCAAGATGGGGGTAAGGGTGATACAAATGGTGGCCAACTCCACAGCAGACACTGTTTTGGTTTGTTTATAAACACAGGGCTCAGCATGGCGGCTTTGCTGTGCCCCTTGGCTAGGTGACAGAGTCTTTAGTGTACATATTGCAAGCATCCCCCTAGTGCCACAGCCTTTCTGTCTTGTCAGTGCCTCTGCAAAAGCACACAGCATCTTTCTCTTCAGCAGGATTGTATGCATGAACAGTTTTTCTCATTGTGAAAGTGAATAGATTTATACTGAGGTCAAGGCTGAGTGATAAACAGTTGCAAGCAGCACTGAAGTTGGCTTCATCGCAGGATATCAAACCAAGATATAAAACCAAATATTGGTGTTCTGGTTCAGTGTTCAGCCTTTAGGCTAAAGAAGCAGTCCGCATACAGCACCAGTAACAATTTGAGTTTGAGACCCATAGACAAAATAATCCCAAGGTCCCTTCCAACCTTTACATTCTATGATTCCATGAGAAATGTTAATTTTGGTCTACTGCTTATTTATATTGCTCATCATAACACTTGATTTCTTTCAGCCCTTGTCAGGCATTTCCTCCTTAATATAATTACAATTACCTGAGGGAATAGGTATAAAAACACTGCGCTACACTGTTCAACATGCATAGCCTGTTTGTTCTATTATATTTTTAATATACTTTTTATTAAAAAGAAAGAATATAATAAAGGAGAAGAAAGAAATATATAAAGAAATGACTTCCAACCATCACCTCTAGTATAAACAAATTTAATAACTCTTCACCCCCTATAAGGTTAAACAGATATCTCTTCATACCATATCCCATCCCTTATCTATAAGCAAATCCATAAAACATCAACTTTTCAATTCTGGTGTCAGCAAAAAGACCATAAAGTGTTGCCAGAACATTGCAACATTGTCTTATTTTAACCTTGATCAAATAAACCAACTTTATATTCCTTCCTTTTACTTCTAACAGTCTTAATCTTTAATTCAATCAAATATTATTATAGGATTTGATTCCTCTTCAATTCTTTTGTATCCCATTGCACAGTTTTCTTCAGGGCTTTAACAAGCGTCTTTTGTAGATCCAATAAGAAAACATTTTCCAAGTCATTCTCTTGTTCCACATCTGTCATTCCTTCATTAAATCTTAGTTTATCCATAGAAGCAGACATCATTACTGACAGTGTTGATATTGTAGTTATTAATTTTTGGTTCCATTCTTCAAAGATCTCCTTTAATATTTCTGATGTTATAATGTTTTGTGTCATTTTGTAAGCCCCAGTATTAAGTGACATCAAGAACAGGCTTGTATTTTTTTTTCTTCTGCTTAAAATCTTTAGTCCCCTCTAGTATCCAGTTCTAAAATCATCATTTATCTTTTGTTATGACTTGCAATAGCCAGTATAGCCAAAATAAATCTGTTTCTCACAAGAAGTTGTTTTTTTTATAGTTAATTTAAAAATCTTATAGTAAAAGTCAATATTCTGAATATATCTGAACCCTTAATCCATTTATAACTTTTTTAGATCAAAATCTTATTTAACTTTTTGCTGTTTATTTCAATTTCTTTAAGTTCTTAAGCTTCTAATTAATTTTTCTTTTGTTCAGGGTTAAAGATAAACTCACCCGGTGAAGACTTTTCAAACTTGTCTCTAATAGTTTTCGATAGTTAATAGGCAATTTCTGAGAATGATTAGAAAGTGAGATTTGTGAACTTATTGTCCTTTAAAAGGCTCTGCTGCAGTTGCAAGCAAGATGGCTGATCCCGTTGTCTCCCGGTGCTCAAACCCATGGAAAACTGCTGTTCTGCAGTCTCCTTGCAAACAGCAGCCTTCAGGAACACATGTGGGCAATCTCCCATCCTTTCCTTATCTGGAGAGGTTCCAAGGACTACCACCAGTTTCACTGTCATCTTCAAGTTCACCATACCTCTCCCAGAAGTCCAAGACACCAGAAACCACTCAGATTTTTTTCCCCAGATGACTAGACAGATGCACACTGCATAAAGTGATGTCATGGACGGAGGGGTGCAATCAATTTATTATATTTCTCATTGTGTTGTGTATGGGGGTGAAAGAATGTATACAGTTCATACAATTTTTGCAAGATTGAAAATGGTGGCAATATGGGAGTCCCCAGGGGGTTGCAGAAATACAAACACAAACTGTTTGTAATCAGCTTAACCAGGTTTGTTAAAGACCTAGATTTGTGTAATATGCAAATCTTGGTTAGTTTTAACCATGGTTAATTTTTGTTAATTGTGCAAATCTTTATTACTCCATGACATGCTTAACTGTGCCAAGAGGGAGAAGAGTGTTCTGTGAGCAATATCAACCCAGCCACTAATCCCCAAACTGACTTAGAAAGGATTTCATTTAGCCTGATATAGACTAGAAGTTCAACTAATGCATCCAGTGAACTATCTCATGTGAACAGGTTCATATGAACCAAGTATTAATCTCTGCACCTGTTTCCAAAACAATGGCAAAATCTTAGACAGGCTCCACAAAACAATGATTCTCTAGGCACTATGTCTGTCTGTGATGTTATGTGGGAAGGATTTTGGGAGACAGGAGGAAGTGCTGCAGACTGGACAACCATCATGTAAAAAAATCTTAGTCCACAGAAGGAGGGAGGTGGCATGGGAAACATTTCAGAAGGGACTCTCCCTAGTTTTCCAAAGAGTAAAAGGCAAGGAAGGAAGAAATACTTTCAGACTTGAAACGTTCTGTTAATATAACCTTACAAAAAAGATAGAGCTAGTATTCATTGTTGTGCTTCTTGTCTGGACTACCTCGAAGGGCTAACACTGTCTCCTTCCTATCGGGCCATCACATGGTCACGTTTGTTCATTTGAAAAAAAAAATGGTAAAGGTCAGAAAGTGCCTCCCAGTGTTTTTTGCAAAAATGCCCACCATTTGATTGACACAAGATCCGTGACTGCATTCATTTAGAGCACAGGCCTGAGTTAATTACCCTGGGGAGTACTGAATTAATTATATTGTCTGAACAAAGTGAACCTAGAAAATAAGTTAATTCAGTAACAAGATTAAGCAGCTTTGGTGTTGGAGCTACTGAGATCCCATCTTATGTCATATATCTGCTTGCCCTTCATATAAAAAAGCTATTTTTGTTGTAAATTCCTTGACTACTGGGGGTGGTCTGAGCCTCTATTGAACTGCTGATTTGCCTTCAAACTGCAGCTCCTGACAGTGTGAAATATTTTAAATTAGCAGGAGGAAAGACTGGTGAGAAAATGCAGACTTGTAGCAGTTACTTGTTAATACTTGCATTTTATTTCCTTCAAATCATTTTTGTCAGCCTCAGATGGAAAATATTGGATAAACTCTCAGAACAGCAGTACCAGGCAGGGAGTTGTGATATTTACTGATGAATTCTGGGAAATGTTAGAAGTGCCTCGCTATTGGAAAATCATAAAAGCCTTAAGGGCCTATGTTCAAAGAGGGACACTGAAAGCTTCCTTTGATGTTATTTTTCACATGTGCTGGAAGCAGAAATAATGTACAAATTTGTTTTAGGCATTTTGGTGTACTAGTGATAGGTAGAACTGTGAGAACTCCATTAATAAAAAAAAATAGAAGAGATGGAGGATGGTGGTGGTGGTGGTGCAAGGAGTGGGTTTAGCTAAAGAAGGTGAGCTCATGCAAAAATACTTCACCCCTTAGTTAAAAACAAGATTAACAGTATGCCAATACAACCCTGAGGCTAGAAACAGGATTGTCAAGCACTGAGTCTCAAGCCTGGTCAAGAATTCTGTTAACCTGGGTAAAGTCCTTTGAAACCCCAGTGGTTTACTACCACTACTATTATTGAACAAATACAAAAACACTTAGCAATTAACCCGTGAGAAAAACATTAATACGTATTGACTCTCACTTAATTCCTAAATCACATGGGCTATGAGGATGCTGTGAATATAGTTAAATCAAGAATAGCCAATATGGAATTTCAGAAAGATTTGTCACAAGCCCCAGATTTTTATTGTATGTTAATAAAACGCCCCCCTAGAGCTCCTGCTAAATACCTATATGGTTTAACCTTCTATAAATACAGAGGGGCTTTCTCTAGGTCATGCATTAATAACATCTTTTTTGCAAAACAGAGGGGTTTATCTGACATAGAGAATCATATTCCAGCTGTTACATGCATACTATAACCCTAATACTTTACTTTGGTAAATTCAGAATAATACCATGTGAACATAATTTAAATGTATTTGTTTTCAATTTTGATTTCAATAATTTATGCAGAATTGAGTATGTACATAGTTGAACATCTAAATATTCACCCCCAACTGTACTGAAGCCTAAGGCTGCAATTCTTTAAAGATTTGTTTGGAAGTCAAGTGCTTATTCTAAGTAGTAATGCCAGTGCTGTGGTGCATATAAACATAGCCAGGGTTTGCTCACCAGTATTTCCTGCTGTTTTTACTGTTTCCTTCCTTCCTTGTTGTTTTTCGTATTATTAAAATTCAGATTGCAAGCTTAAAAGGCATGGCATTTGCTCGCAACACTTTATAAAGACCTATGTATACTGATGATGTATTGTTGTTCTTACTTATTATAGTAATAAGTACCAAAGCAACAATCATGCCATTGAATTAAAAAAAAATGGGGATGAATTTTCAGTTGTACATTTAGTCCTTACAATGTTTTATGAATTCTGATGTGAATGAGCCTTATCTATTTCATACTACCTGAATTACTGTAATTATAGCGGCTGTTTTTCAGAGTTCACACTTTCTTGAATTTTGTGCTGCAGTTTTTGGCTTAAAAACAAAACAAAAAAAACACTTACAAATAAATATGCATGTTTTAGGGAAAGGATTTAATTGGAATTGTGCACTTGGAAGTAAAATACTTACTTTTATTTCTAGAAAATGCATACTTAAATGGAGATTTAAATATATGCAGATTTACACTAAAAAAAAAGGTTAGGGCAGAAATGAGACAGAATTAATATGTGAATGAATACATGTTATGCATCCCAGAGCTATCAGTATTTTGATATGAAGTTCTTTTCCTAGATCCTTTGGGTGGGGGGCAGGGAAGGTATAGGTTTCTGTAACAAAGAGTATGTATGTCAGAGGAAATATCTAATGATTGGGTGTCTCTGTGTGTAAGAATATATGTACATGTATATGGTCCCTAATCAATTTCCATGGAGTCAAAAAGATGCATCTGTAACTTAAGAGTTCAAGGCCACCACTCAAGGCTTTGTAGCTCATAGCTGGCACTTTGAATTATACCCAGTAACAAACATATACCCAGTGGTGTTCTTTAGGTTTTGATAAAACATTTATTTCTGTCTTCAGAGGCAGCCCCCTGTAAAATATATTACATTAATTTAATCTAGAGTTTAATTAGGCAAGGAGACCAGTGTCCTTGTCACTTGTGTGATTTTTAATGTTTTGTCTTTGTTCTCTATTTAATATCCGCTGTTTTTTTAACCCATCCTTTCCTCATCTGCACTCCAGATGTGTTGGCATAGAATTCTCAGAATACCCAGCCAGCATAGTGCCTTAAAAATAACAGCCTAAAATTGTGATTTCATAGATCTGTGCCAGAGAATCCTGCTGAATTCAAGAAGAGTTACTTCTGAGTATACGTACATAGGATTGAATTATAAGATAGATAGAAAAATCTTATTTTGTAGCCTACCTTAATTATGACTTTGCTCTAAATATTAGATCTGTGAGTGTTCACATTTTTATTTTAAAAAATGATTCAATGTGCTATTTTTAGAAAGTTCACAAATCTCCTAAGTCTAGATATAATAATATTGATGCAGTTTCTTAAAGCAAAACTAGTCCAAGCTGCTCAATAATGTTCCAACATCTGCATTTGTTAAACAGAGTTTCTACCAAGATCAGAGTGCTTATCTATTTTAAATGTTTTGATGTGTTCTATCTTCAAAAGAGACCCCACACACTCAAACTGTATAAAATAAAAGGCCAGACTGCTTACATTTCTATTGCTTATTCCAATTTCATTGATATAGATTCACTATCAACAACTGCAGAGAGATTGGAAGGATTTGCTATCTGGAAGGACAGAAATCAGCATATTAGAAAGAAAGTGTGGAGTTTTGTGATCTTCCCATCACTACCACCTAAATTTTAAAAATTGCAAGCTTTATTTAAAGGAAAATAGTCCATTTCAAAAGTAACCTGAAACCCTTATATGCCTGCAATTTTCATTCACAGAATGTTATCTCACATTGTTTGTTTTATAGGGCTGCATCATTAATACTACTGTATTTATTGGCATATAACACGCACTTTTTCCCTTAAAATTTGGGGCTGAAATCCTAGCTGCGTGTTATACGCCAATATTCAAACGGCAGGGCTGGGAGAGTGGAGCCTTCATTTAAGCCAGGGCTGTAACCGGGGCGGCTCCACAGAGCAGGAGGTGAGCGGCCGGCGAGCAAGCGAATTCTGGTGCTCCCCATCGCTCATGCGAGCGAAAACCGGAGCTCCCCATCGCTTGGATAAGCGCCTGAGCTCCACAGAGCAGGAGGTGAGCTGCGGGTGAGCGAGCTCAGGCGCTCACGCGAGCGATGGGGAGCTCTGGTTTTCGCTCGCTCGCTCGCTCACCCACCGCTCACCTCCTGCTCTGCGGAGCTCAGGCGCTCACACGAGCGATGGGGAGCGCCGGTTTTCTTCGTTCAAAGAGATGCTTTTTCTTTCATATTACGTATTTACCTTATAAGTGGCATAAATATTAATAAACAAAAGGTTCAGAGCGCCATTTATTTTGCTTCCAAGTCATTTATTTTAAATTTAAGGTTTTTTACTCAAACGTCCTTCTTAAAATTAAGGTGTGTGTTATGCACCTGTGCGTGTCATGCGCTGATAAATACGGTATGTTAGGATTCAAATATTGGATGGTGACTCTAGTGCTAATAGGCCGACACTATATAAAGGTTAAAGGGATCTTTTGCCCTCCTCCATGAGAGGAGATTGGAAGAAAAGGTCTAGCTGTGTTATAATCCCCACCCCCCCGTGGATGGTATCCAGCATTTTAACAGCAGAGGTCCCCTCTTTTCTCCCCCACCCTCAGTCTCCTGCATTCCCTCCAGCTTTCTCTTCAGACTCCTATGGGAGGCTTAGGCGTGAAAGTTAATTGCTGCCTCCACCCCCACTCTTGGTTCCACTGATAGAAGCAGTTTCATCAGTGAATACATTTCATAAGATCTTCCTCTAAATTCTGCATATTTTGAATTATCTGGAGTTGTTTGTAGAGCAGCACCCAATGTTCTGATATCATCTCCCTTTCTTTTCTGATGAGTCCTCAGTTAGTATTTTAGAAGTCCTCAGGAGGCTGATACACTTGTATTCAAGGACTACTCGAGGTTCCCTGTTTGAATTTCTCCAGCATGACTCTATAGCTAAACATTAGGTTAAGAAGGCAATCTGGTCTCCAACTCCCTCATTTTGTTTCCTTATGTATTAATACACTAAACAAGAGAAAGATGAGAATGAAAGGAAAGAACAAGTAGAAAATTGGAACAAACTGCAAAACTGGTTCTGGGCCAAGAACTTGGTTTTGCTCTGGTTGTTTCCAGAACAACTTTTCCTAACCTGGCATTCTTCAGATGCATTAGGCCTTACTGCCTGAAAATTTGAGAGGTGTAATCCAACACTTTTAGAGAGTCCCAAATTCTGAAACAATAAAGTTTGCTGATTTATGCTGGACAGCTCCGTTTATTCAAGCTCCCAATCCTTGCTGGTCAGCTCCTTTGCTAGAAATTGCCCATAGAATAAACAATCCTTTTTTTTCTTAGAAATTGCAGACAGAATAAACAGTCCTTCAGAAGGCTCAAGTCACAAAGTGAGTTTCATTGCTGAATGAGGATTTGGACTTGAATCTCTCTAGACCCAAAATGATACCTGAAGCCAGTCACATTCTCATGTAAAGTAGCCTCCTGCGTACATTAACCATGTGGGCCATAGTCATTGTAATCTTGCAGCTGCTATAACACTCTGATTCTTGTGCCATTTAGGCAGAAAGGTGCCATACAGAGATATTGCCTTCCATATATGTTCAGCCTGTTAACAGTCATACGCGGCTATCTGGAATAATCTCTCACTAGTGGGAGGTTGGAATTTCTCAAGCTTTCTTTGGGCTTTATTACAAAAGTCTGTCTATCTACTAGAAATAGTAGAGTTCCCTATACTCTGATTTATATCAATCAGTTAAAATGCTATATTAAGAAGATATGAATAGATATGGAAGCTAGAAAACACTCTTGTCAGAAAATCTTTATTGGCATGTATGTAAATATATATTCCAACCAATTTTTTTCTCCAGTAATGTTGGAGGAAGAGGGGGAATAGAAACCTAAATGTAAGTGTTGTTTAGAAATCAGTTAATTCTGTGTATGACCAGGTCTGATTGGAGTTAAATTCATACAGCACACTGTCTACCCATATTTCCAGTTAAATGTGCTGTGGGAATAAGGTTTCATGCATACTATTAAATGCCATAATTCATAACAATATGCTTTTTTTTTTCAAGGCAAACATGCCTTGTATTATACTGGGGCATTTTGCAAAGCAAGATGGCAGAAGGATATTTGACAACAGAGGTAGGTTTTGACAGATGATTCCTATCTATCTATCTATCTATCTATCTATCTATCTATCTATCTATCTATCTATCTATCTATCTCACTCATCATGAAGTCTGTCCACTGGACCTCAGGTGTAGGTCTCTGCTCAGCTCTTAGGACCTCCAAATTCTTTTTGACTAGCCACAAAAACACTTAGCTTACTGATCTTTCAGTACTACATGCCCCAACCCATCCTGCATTCCTTTAAAAGTGACACTTTTGCTAACTTCACTGAGAAGGAAAGGGGAACTCTAGCTGGTAAGCAGCTCTTAAGTAGAAAAGGAAGAATTTGGAGATACCTGGGGACTGGGAGTAGAAAATTGCACATTTCGTAAATTGCCCCTCCCCCACTTCCACTGCAAATGGCCACACCAAACACAATATACCAGCTTAATGAACATGCAGATTCTGTATTACCTGACATGCATTTTTTCATATCGTTTAGGCAAAATCATAAGAATGTTCAAATGTTCTATATTTTAATCCTCATTACAATAACTAGGTCTGCATTTTTGTCACCCTGTTGTAGGTGGGAAAGGCTTTCTAATGAATTCCAGACTCTGCCAAGATCGAACCAGGGATCTGCTTTCTCTCATTTTACTATACCAGCCCCTAAGAGTATTTTGTACATTTTGCCTGCCTACCAAGTGTAAAAATAGAGTTCACCTGAACATTGGTCTAGAATATGTCTGGCACAAGAACTACTGATGCTTATATAATGAAGGTGACAATTTCACAGCACACAGGAGCAGAGGGAACTGACATCTGAAATGTCATAACTTGGAGGGCCTCAGTTCTAGGCCAATACTTCATTTGTCTTCATTTTGTTTTAATGAAGGCTAAGTAGTAAGCTTTCTTTCTCTACTTTGCTTTCCTATTTGACCTTTGGGGTCAAGAAATGTTTCATTCCCTTAACTTAACAGGCAACTTACATTTCAGCAAAGATCTTTGTTATATTTCTCTCCTCAATTTTTAAGAGAACACTACAGGTGCATTTGGTGGAATTTCAGAACAATGTTTTGCATGTTAAGAGAAAGGCAGCCTCTTTCTCTTAAATAACAAGGTAACTTTTATCTTTATTCTTCCCCACAAAGCTTCTTGAATGGGGATCAGACAAAGCATTCATATTATTATCCTCAGACAGGATTTCTGAGATATTCAGAAAGATATAGGCAAAGCTTAATGCAGTATTGAATTCTAAAATAATTGAAATCCTACTTCTCTCATGATTATTTTCTCTGTCATATATATCTCTGTCATACACATTAAACTTACATTCACTGATCTGTTTGGCAAGGTGTATGCATTAAAAAGAACATAGTTCTTAGTTGATAGATAGATAGGTAGACAGACTATACTACAGTAAAACTGGACAAAGGAATAATAACACTTTTCACTGATACCTTCAAGAACTATGAAAATAATTATCGTGAAGCAGCCTCAACTTATGGTACTACAGAAATTGCTGATCAGGTTGTGAACATAAAATAGTAAAAGAACATTTAGAGAAAGCTGTTTGTGCTATTCCTACCTAAGAAAATTACATGTTAACATTTAGCCCAGTTCTAAAAATAGTATTTCTATGTTCTGTAAATGTATAGAACAAAAGTAATATACTTTTGAATAATATCATAGCTCAAGGCAACTACAAAACCATGGAAGCAATCTTAAACACTACATGTCCATAGCTGGGTGGGTAATCACAAAATAACCATCATTGATACACTTTTCAAGCACCTCCATTAGTTTAGGCTTGCTCTTGTTGCTGCAAATATTATTGATAAGCTGAATAGGGCGGGTTATTCTTCAAAAGTTTTAATCCTCTGATATCCTGCTAAAGAGCCAATGTCTCCAACACAAAAATACATGAATACATGTTTGGAATAAGCTCTGACTCATACTAGGCTATCTTTCCTCACCTCCTTCCCACTGATGTATTTTATTTATACTTATCCAGTATATAATTGTTTTCTTCAAACAGACCCTTAGACCTTTTGGGGGAGAGGGGGAGTAGGAGAAGATGGTACAGAAAGGAAAAAATGGAGTTCACTAGGAAAGGGTTGAAAGCCATGAGAACTACAACTCTGATGGCCAGTATTTCCCCCCAATTATTCTAATAGACTGAAATCACTTTATTTCATTTTAATCTCCTGCATCTAATTATGTACAATAGAATTTTCTGACCCCTGGAATGAAAATTGACATTTCTAAAACATTGCAAAACTAGAATAGATGGATACATTTGTGGTATCAAGTAAGTAACTAACATCCTCCCCACTAAACCAAGATTCAGAAAGAACAAAGACAATAGAGAGGCCTGCCTTAACATATTGACTGATAAATGAGGGCCAAGATACTCATATCCAGTTTCCAGGATTCAGAATCTGCTATAAGGTTTGACAGTATGTGGACTTAATTTTCCTAATTGACTGGGAAATTGCATATCACTTCTGAAAGGCAGCATTTCCAGTCCCCCTCCACATCTCTCTGGGGTTGTGCATCAACATACACGGGCAATCTCAGTCAAACCATTAACTTGCAGAATATCCCATTCTTTGTGCCTCTTGCTGCAGTCACATTCACTGATTTTAATAATGTGATCTTCAGAGTGTAAAATGTTTTTTCTAGTGTTGAAAACAGCCATTTTGATTAAAACTATTCATTGCCATTTTGATCAGAAAATCAACATGCTATGAAAGAATTAGTCCTATGATAATATAGCACACTTTCTTTCTTGTTAAAGGATAATTCTCTCTCTCTCTCTTTATAGTAATTTTATTAAAAATTACAATTACACCTTCAAGGATAATTCTCAGAGCTTGGAAATTACATCTGACAATGAAACATATACACTTGTTCTTTTAGATAAGGATAGAAACATAATCCCAAAGGCCAATCGGTATCCCATGGCTGGATGATATCACAGGATGGGCCTAAGTTTTGGTATACTTACGACCAGCTCTCTCACACAGCTATCGTCTGATTCTCAGGAAGATTTGCTTCAAGACACCAGGAGCATTCTGGTGGCTCCTTCCAAGATGCTAGAAGTTGGAGAGACTTCCAGTTGTTAAAGAACCAGCTTCATCCACTTCCCTTTTCTCAAAAGGAAACTGAGGGATAGGTGAAGTACCAGACAATCTAGGAATATCTTTGGCCATCAACTAGAAATTGATATAAGTTAGATATGAATGATGGTAGTTATGGCTACCATTCATTTAGAATGGTAAAACTTAGAACTTTTTATTTATATATATGTAACTCTGAGAATATGCCCTGTATGTTTTCGTTTCCTTTATTTTTTATTTCTTTATAATTTTCTGTACTGTTTATTTTTTTAATTCAGATAATGAAAGCAAAAAAAAAAAAAAGGAGAAGAAATTACAGTAATACATAAAAAGGGAAAAATGAAGGGAAGAATAAAAAATAAAATGTACTATAATTTATTCACTACATAAATTAATCTATTGGTCAATTACTAAATTAGAAATACAGCTTAACTATCTATAGATTTGCAGTTCTAAGCAATTATCTCAAAATAAATATCTCTATGTCACGCTAGGACACATTTGGCCATGGCCGTTAGGGATTTCTTCCTTTTTCTGAAACATCAAAGGCTGCTTATTATTACAGTCACGTCACATGCTTTGAAGCCCCATTGATTTGGTCCCATATGGCAACCTTATATTTTTCCATTTGAATGCAGATGCTTTGCTCTCTAATCCCTCCTAGCAATAAGCAAAGAAATGAACTGTTGGCTTTAATGTATCTCTTCATGCGCTTAAAGCTCCATGCCCGCTTACTTGCCCTACCAGGTCAATGCACTTAATCTTAAGAACAATTCTGACTTTTGGCCTAGAATGCTGAATGCTTATGATCTTCACCTCTTACCTCCTTGCAGTTTAAGCAAGCTGCCATAAGCCATGCTCTGGAATGATAGTGGAGAAATATTTGTTTCAAAATTATTGCGCAACCCCATACACACAAACACACCCACATCAGACTGTATGTATTAACTCCTCGAGAGCGCTTGCATTTCTGGTTAATGCAAATTATAAAAAGTTACTGTAATACATGGTTTTTAAAGTTTGTTTTGCACAGTGCATATTGATTAAGAAGTTAATGTGCATTGCAATACAGCTTAATCAATTAGCCAAATGTTCTGTATTTTAAATGATAGGTGTAAAGTACAAATAGTCTAAGGTGATAATATCCTGGTTTTGTTTGGGCTTTTCTCTCTTTTTTTAAATAATAGAATAGGAAACTAAGGATTATATTGTACATAAAATCCCTATTTGGTGAAGACTAGGATCTCAGGTCTTTTTCGTCTTCTCCTATACCAATTTGATCTGTTTGTGGATGAAATGACAAAACTGTTATACATTGTCTAGATTTAGAAAAGTTCCCAGGATAATGTCTGACCTCTAGTGGTAAGAGAAGAGAATTAATACTTTAATTGACAAAATCCAATGGAAGCCATTTATACTCCCTCAAGTCCTGCTACGTTGCCTCATCTTGGTGTGTGTGTTCCTGGACAGGATGAATGAAGAATGCTGAGAGGGTACACCAAGAGTATATACTCCCAGCAAGGTCACCCAAGTCGTGAAACCCACCGTTGCTTCCCTGCTAAAGCAAACAAGCACCTATTTTGGGTAGCAGTAATATAGGAAGATGCTGGAGGCAGATGATCATTTTAGTATAACAGTAAATATATTTCATACTACACAGAAGAAGACAGTGGAAAACTACACCTGGATTTTTCCAAGAAAACCACTTGGATAGACAAGATATAGTTCTACACGACTGGCCCCTCCGGTCCTTTGGCATTCAACATGCTACTGAGGAAGAATTGAAGATCTTTTGGAATACTAATGCCGTTTAAGACACAGCTAGATTAAAGCCTTTGGGGTGTCTAGTTGCTGATGTTGCTAAGTAGGAAAAGAACATCTGAAGCTGCAAGGACAGAATTACAGTGGGAATGTGGAACATAAGCATAAACATGGGAAACCTCAGCCCAATGAAAGATGAATTTAGTCAACTACATATTAACATCTTAGGCATAAGAGAGTTTAAATGGACTAGAAATCAGCACTTTCAGTCAGAAGATCATACTAGTTACTAGTCAAGACACATGAACACACACAAACAAACCACAAGGAAAGAATGACGTTGCTTTCATAGTCAGCAAGGATATTGCAAAAATAGTACTTGGGTAAAATGCAATCAATGACTAAATAATTAGATTTCATGGCAACCCTTTAATATGATGGTTATCCAGGTTTTGCTCCAAACACTGATGTAGAGGAAGAGGTGGTTGATAAGTTTTATGGTCTAGTTCAGTCTGATAGAAGATGCAAGCTTGTATTTCGAGACTAGCATGCCAAAATGTGAAATATTAAGGGAGAAAACGTAGTTGGACTATATGGCCTGGGAAACAGAAATGAAGCAAGAAAAATGATTTACTAATTTCTGCCAATCCAATTATTTCTTCATTTCTAACACAGTCTGAAACCAAAATTACAGTTATATACAGTACATCCCATCACCAGATAGAGTACACAGAAATCAAACTGACTATATTATTGGTACAAGGAGGTGAAAGAGCTCAGTTATAACAGCAAAGTCACGGCCAGGGATTGAATTGGAACAGATCATGAACTGCTTATGTACAAGTTCCAAGTCAAGCTAAAGCAGAAGAACAAAGCCAACCAGTTTCCACATTATTATCTTGAGCATATGTTCACCATTTTCAAGGAGAACATCAGGAATCACTTTGAAGTCATGAGCCTCATTGATAAGGAACTAGAGGGACTATGGAATGAAATCAAAGAAGTTAAGGATGAATGTGAGAAAAGACTGCCAAAGACCAAGAAACAGAAAAAGCAAATTGAATGTCAGAACAAATGGTAGAAATTGCCAAGAAGAGAAGAGAAGAAAAGCCAAAGCCAAGAAATACAAAATCTCAGGAACAAACTTAAAGAATTTCAGAGAGCTGTTAAAAGAGACAAGAGGCAGTTTTATAATAACCTGTAAAGACATCAAAGATGGAAAAAGACATGGAAAAATAAAGCCTTCCAAAAGATGTCTGACCTCACAAGCAGCAGTCAAGAAACAGGCTGCAGACTACCACTTGGAAGGGTAGCAATGAAGGCCTTGAAAAAGATGTTTAGATGCTATAGTATGTCAATACCTACCAATAGATCAGAATCATGCAGAGATTGGTTTTCCTCACAATACTTTACGGATGTGAAGGACTTTGAAGAAGCAAAATAGAGAGTATTGACACTTTTGAACTTTCATGTTGGAGAAGATTTCTTAAATACTATGGATAGTCAAGAAAACAAACAAAAGGATCATAGAACAAGTCAATCTAGAGTTCTCATTCAAGGCACAAATGACCCAGCTCAAATTATCATATTTTAGACACATTATATGAAGATCTAGCTCCCTTGAAAAGTCTATAATGCTGGAAAAGACAAAAAGAAAGAGAAAAGAGGATGACCAGCTGCAAGATGGATGGACTTCTTTACAGAGGTGGTAGGTGCATCATTGGGAGACATGAAGGGCCAGGTTGGGGACAAATCATAATGAAAATATGTGATCTCTAAAAGCTGACACTGACTTAATGGCACATAATCTATCAACTGAGCTAGCAGGTATGCAGGATTATACATGAATATTAATAAAGAAATAATTCAATAGATTTAATTAAATGTATTTCAATAAATGTTCTAGTTCTCTGAAAATTGATTAAGCATATTAATTAATGCCTCAGAAAATAAAAATCAATAATATGGGGACTCTGGCAATTCTGTGCTAATAAAACAGACTTATCAGTTTAATGTTTTCAATTCTTGAAATCAAATGTAATGATATCAGGCCACAGCCTGAGAACAGAGTCTTCTCCTGAGGGACGTAAAACTGGAAAGAGCCCAAAACAAGCCTGAGGAACAGAGCCCAGCATGTTTTGGCTGATTTCATGTCAAAACCTGATGAACTTCAATACTGAGGAAGCTCCAGTATGTAAATTGGAAATACTCTGGAGAATTGAAATGAATATGGGACTCATATATTTTCTTTCTTCAGTCAAAACCTCAGGATATCAGTGACAAAGGTCTCTGTTTTCTTTTAAAGATACACAATAGCTTTTTGACTTAATTGCACGAAATAGTTAAAGAGTCAATAAATTGCTTGTATTTAACTGAAAAGAACATCTGGAGAAACAAATATTGTAAACATCTGTTTGAGGCTTCCCAGGACTCAAGAAAGAGAGTATGTGAGCTGTTTTTGATGAAACCTCAGTTGCTTTTTGCCAAATTGTTTGGCTTTTCCAGATGCTCCAGAAGGTACTGCAGCAACCAAATATTTATCTCATTATTTTTATGTTCCCCAAGATAGCTATATATAAAAATAAAATTGTTGAAAATGTAAAGTATTTGGCTGGCAAGTGGAATATCTCCATAACTGCTGTGGTCTGTGAGGCAGGTTTATTGTTCTACCTTTGCTCATGTATAGAAGTTTACTTGATCAAGGAGTTAGGATCTGCAGGAGGGGAGAAGGGGGGAATCAAGATGGCAGCTTTGACCCTGCCCTATTTTTAAGTGTGTCACACTTTAAATGAGATGGGGCTTCAGTGTTATGGTCAAGGCAGCCATCTTGATTTTTTCACCCTCCTCCCTCATGGACACCTCTGGGTATCAGGATACTAATTTAATATATATGGTATGTGTGAGGAAGGGAAGAGTTAAAGGTAGAGAAAATGTTTGACATCCTGTCTGATTGCTGGAACACAAAACACAAATATACAGAGAAGAGTGTTGTTTAGATATGAAAGATAAATATAAAATTGTTCTGCATGTGTACAGATCGTAACCAAATGACAGGAGAATGGGAGCAAACTCATAAGTCTCAGGAGAAGAAAAACATTCACACCATTTTTCCTTTCTCTTTAATCACCAACAAAGACTGTCCTCTCCTATACATGTTTTATTTTTTTTTCTTTCTGATATTTTATGCAGAGATGCAAAGCAAAATTACACTCACTTTTTTTTAATAATTCCCCCAACAGCTCTTCTCTCCACTGCAGGGTCCATATCCTAGGATCAAAGAACTTGATTTCTGTATTATTTGAAGGTTGACTGGACCCTAAATCATCTGACAACCTTATGTGCATGAACAGAGTAGATTCCTCACTTTAGACAATATTTAGACAGTGAGGTGGAGCAGGGCTGGCCAAGAATGGTATGGCATAGTGAGAAAGACTGCTTCACTCTCCCTCTTGTAAGGGCTGAAGGGAGGTCAAATGTGCTATCATTTATTCAGTTACAAATATGTGAATGGCTTTTTAAAAGGAAATAGCAGGTGTTGTAATGTAGATTACAACTTTGGTAGTAAAGTAGGCTTTGTAGATAGTGAACCCCCTATATGATTAAGCATTTTAATGCAAACATGGAGAATTGGCACCATTCACACAGCCAGATTGAAGTGTCACTGTTGAGCTTCAGGCCTTGAGATCAGGTATCCAAGACTGCCTGTATTTGCTTGTGTTCATCTGTAAACTAAGGTCTTCAGATTTTTTAAAAGCTGCTCTATTAAGTTGGTAATTGATTTTATTTCTGATATTATTGTAACCTGCACTGGAAATTTGTTTGAAAACTGGGACAGGAATCCCTACAGTTGCCAACTTCACTGGGTAGACCAGGGCAGGAAATCAATTCCACAGGAAGGTGAAAACTACTTTTATTGAGATTGGCTATAATAACAGAATCTTGTAAGTTTGATTGTGGTGTTCCTCCTCCTCCTCCTCCTCCTCCTCCTCCTCCTCCTCCTCCTCCTCCTCCTTAAAGTGAATTAGGAAGGCATCTGCCTAAGCTGTATCCAAATGCTAGCTCTTCTGGACTTAAAAAATGCTTCAGCCCTTTTTGCTTAGGCAAAGATCCCGCATATCTCCATCAAGGTCATTCTCCTTACTCTCTACAACATTAGATCACCAATAAATCAGTGAAGTACCATTTGTGCCTTTATGCCATATATTGTAATAGAATAGTGTAGCACTGTACTTAACAGTAGGATTTTGAACCAATTTGAATCTCATTTCATCTATGAATTCACTTGGGGGGTCTCAAATAAGCTGTTCTTCCCTCAGTCATGTGGTGATATTAACACTAATGTACTTTACAAGGCTATTGTGAACATTATAGAAACAACATGTCTAAGGTACTGCAAATCTGTAAGCTATAAAATATTAAGTATTATTAAAGACAGAGTACTTCTAGGATGGAGTGGATTTTCTACAAGCTCAGTCAAATTCATAAAGTGTCTAAAATGGCAATGGATTATACTTCTTTAAAAGATAGCTCATAGTTACTTAGTAGCATTTGATAAATATTTTGGAAAATAATTTACTCCTTCCCTATATAAGCTACTCTGATTATCACACTGGTTAACTGTGGGCTTGATGGCATGATAATTAAGTGGCTACATAGCTGGTTGAAAAACTAGTTAAAAATGCTCAGCAATGGTGCCCCATTCGCTGAAGGGAAGCATCAAGTGGAGTGTCGCTAGGTTCAACTCTGGGCTGTTGTGTTCTTTAGGGGGAGATGGTGTGAGAACCAGTCCCTTCAAAATAACTTCTTCAGAAATATACTTCTTTTTTGTTCTTTTATTATTTGTTTTGCATTCTTATCCCCAGGAATTATTCTTTCTTTTACCTTGTATGGTGACATTCAATCCAACTAGTTACTATTCTAGAGTGTGTGTGTACCTTCAAGTCAGTTTTTGACTCCTGGCAACTGCCTGGACAAGTCCCTGCAGTTTTCTTGGCAAGGTTTCAGAATTGGCTTGCCATTGCCTTCTTCCTAGGGCTGAGAGAGAGCAACTGGCCCAAGGTCACCCAGTTGGCTTTGTGCCTAAGGCGGGACTAGAACTCATGGTTTCTAGCCTGGTGCCTTAACCACTACACCAAACTAGCTCTCACATTTCTAGAGTGTATTCACTTCTAAATACAATATAGTCCAGGCTATTTTCTTGAGTCCTTCAACACTGCCCCCAGTCTTCCCATTGGCCCTGTCCCACAGTCACTGTCTGGCCTCAGTAAAAGAGTACTGAGTGGAGGCTGGAGTCATTGTCCACTTCTTCCTTGCTTCTTGAAGGCTTTAGCTACTGTCAGAGATTAGGTTTTCTTGACCATTGGTGGCTGTGACTTCCTCAGGGCTCCCTCCTGTCCGCTTCTTCCCTCCGCCATCATTTGGCCTCTGGAGTTTTTCTGAACCTTTTCTGCCTTTCACCAGTCCCTTCTGTGCTACACAGTTCCTGTCTGGTTACCTCCCCATGGTGGCTGCTTGTATGCTTGCACCTGCTAGCTCCCACTGGTCAGCTGTTCTCATTAGGAATTTTCTTCTTTCTGAAGAAGTCCAAACCCCAGTCTTCCCAACTGCTGCCAGCCCACACTGTCTTTTCTAGTCAGTGTGGCTTCAGCTCTTAGCTCGCTTTCTTTTTATCTCTGTTTAATGCTGCTCACCAATTTCTTAGGGTGGAGGAAAACCCTTCACCCACCAATTGTTCAGCTCTATTTCTGGCTTGCCATCAACACAAAGTTTCCTCCTTCCATGTGAGCCCTCCGCTATTCTACATTTTTATTAGTGACTTGGATCTACAGGTAAATACCGATCAGATTTGGAGGTGAAACATAATTGGGTGGGACAGCAAATATCCTTCAATGGATGTGTTTAAGCAGAGGCTAAACATCCATCTCTTCTGGATGCTGTAATTTGGATTCTTGCACTGAGCAGAGGGTTGGATTTGATAGATTAAATGGCCTCTTCCCACCCTATCATACTAAGATTCTATAAATTCAGGAATTACTCATTGCATAGCACCTTTTCTTCCCTCAAGCCAAATAGCAATCATTGCTACAATGTTTAAAAAGTGACAGCCATTCAAAGATAAAGTGAACGTTCATTAATTAATTAGTACTGTAATGCCAGACCTATGCAAAAGTAGCATAGCTGAAAGTACTTTTCCTAGGATTGATTAGAATGGGGCTGGTATCTCTTATCTCAACTCTTCAGGTGATGATTTATTTAAAAAAAAAACATTTTGGCTGTCAAATCACTCCACAGTGTCTTCACAATGCACAGTAAGTAGGATTGATTTTCTCAATTTTCACATTGAAAAAAGCAACAGAGGCCAAAACCGAAGTAACTTTCCATTATAGTCTGTTACTCTGAGGGTTTGTGGAATAATTGTTCGGTTCTTACAATCCCTGAAAAAATGGAGAGAAATAAATGTAGTCCTTGTCATCTAAACTTGGCTGTCCAATTTAGAAGATTTCATATTTGTTATATTCAGTTTTACTCCAGTCCTTCCTCCAAGGTACTAGGCAAGTACTTAAGTAGGACTGAAACCAGTGAAATGTAGTGGGCAGGTAGCCAGCTGTGGAACTGGGAGACCTGGATTCAGTTTGACATTTGGATATAAAATTGTTAAGCAGGACTACCATGCAAGGTTGTTTTAGCTGTAAAAGGGGATGGCTATCTGCCTAGTACCTTGGAGGAAGGACTGGAGTAAAACTGAATATAACAAATATGAAATCTTCTAAATTGGACAGCCAAGTTTAGATGACAAGGGCTATATTTATTTCTCTCCATTTTTTCAGGGATTGTAAGAAGTGAACTTGGGATCTGTTAAGCCTGGAACAGCTAGGCAAGATCAAGGAAGCAATTTCAATTTCAGTAAGGTACCTTTTATGCTAGTCTGAGGATAAATTCGGAATCTTGGAAACGTAAGAGGAATTTCCTGGTTTTGTTTATCATGAGTTAATTAAGACAAAGTCTCTTTGGATGATTTGAAATGCTTTTTGCCAAATTTCTCTGCACCTGGACTAAATTGCCATTTACAAAATAAGCTGTCAACTGACTCACCCATAGCTTTCAATTGTTTATGTCTGTCTGCTCTTACATTCATTCCCCAGCTGCCCACAATCTCTCAGAGTCTTTTTTCATTTGTATTCCCTACCCTGAACTAAGCTGGACTAAGAGAGACTAACTGGTCTTAAAATGTAGCCACTCTACTGTAGGACATTTCTGATGTGAATCTTATGCAAAGATGGGTCTTCTGAAAAAAAAATGAGGATCTCATCTAGGTCCACCACCACTACCAAATATCAGAAAATATTTCATTCATGATTCTGGAAAGGACCACAGGACAATAAATCAAAATGATATTCAAATTTATCATACCTGGTATCAAAAGCTATTAAAAATTCAAGAACATCTTTCATTCTGATCAAGTTGTAAACACTTCTCAAGTCCAAGTTAGTGAAAATGTGTGCCTTCTGAAGGCAGTCCAGGAGATCTGAAATAAAAGGCAATAGTGATCTCCAATGGTCAATTCAGATGCCTATAATCATGACCAGGCCTCAAAGAAGAATTCTCTTTCCTTCCTTCCTTCCTTCCTTCCTTCCTTCCTTCCTTCCTTCCTTCCTTCCTTCCTTCCTTCCTTCCTTCCTTCCTTCCTTCCCTCCCTCCCTCCCTCCCTCCCTCCCTCCCTCCCTCCCTTCTTTCTTTCTTTCTTTCTTTCTTTCTTTCTTTCTTTCTTTCTCTTTCTCTTTCTCTCTCTCTCTCTCTCTCTCTCTCTCTCTCTCTCTCTCTCTCTATATATATATATATATATATATATGAAAATGTAGATGAGAACAAAAGGCAAATGCATCCTTTCTTCAGAATGTCATCCAGAAACTCCTTTAAAATGGCTAACAACTTGAGTAGAAATGGAATATTTTAGCTAAAATCTGGCTCCAGGCTTCAAGGTGATGGTACATTCTCACACCCAATGAGAAGGCAAGGTAAGTGGTTACTCTTTTCCCCAAAATTAGCAAAATCTGCATCCTTTTCTGGCAAGGAAGGAGATTCAGGCAATGGTGCAGGAAAGAGAGAAGGAAAAACATAGGATGCCTGCAAAGAGGGTTGTTGACATTTTTGAGATGGAAAAGAAATAATCTCTTACTCCCAGTGGGCATTTGGATTATGAGTTTGCAGCTAGTTTATCCCCAATATTATGAGGACATGTAAGGAAGCTGTGATATAGAGGAGCGAGATTTGTGTATTTTATTTTATATTTTTATTTTATTTATATTCAGCTGCAAAGGAGTTGTACTTTGCAAAATAGGACCATCTGAAAGTGATTGTGCATCAATCATTTCAACTAGCATAGGCTTCTCTAATGAACTGTGCTGGCAGTTCAAAGTGATGTACTGTGGTCTCATCTATGAAACTGGCTGTTGAGCCAAAGTCTAAAAGAGGTATGTATGTATGTATGTATGTATGTATGTATGTATGTATGTATATTTATTCAATTTACATAGCTGCCCATCTCAGACCAGTGACTCTGGGCAGCTAACAATAATAAAAACAATCAAACACTTGAAACAATACAGAAAATTAAATATAAATACAGCCAAGAGATCTTAAAAAACCATCGGTATCAGCACAACCATGAAATGGGGCCCTGAGTGTGCACTTTTTTAAGATCTCTTGGCTGTATTTATATTTAATTTTCTGTATTGTTTCAAGTATTTGATTGTTTTTATTATTGTTAGCCGCCCAGAGTCACTGGTCTGAGATGGGCAGCTATGTAAATTGAATAAATATAAATAAATAAATAAATACATAAAGCCAGGTCTTTGAGGCCTTCTGAAAAGCCAAAAGGGTCACAGCCATCCTAATCTCAGGAAGGAGGATGTTCCAGAGGGCAGGTGCCACAGTGGAAAAGGCACGTCTCACGGTCCCCACCAGCCGACATTCCTTGTATACCTATAAAAGAGGTATATTTCTATGCCTGGGTAGGTGCGAAGAGTAACAGGGAGAACTACCTGTACTTGCCTATTGTCAGCTATCTGAGCTGTTCTTAATTGTCTGAGGGCCCCCTGCCAGGCTTTTGGGATGGCAGCCTGAGACGTTTCATGAATATGAGGCTTCCAGCATATACTCATGAGGTGACCCATGGTTCCAGAGGTGCAGCACTTTCCAGCAGATTCAGAGGAATTAACCTCAGCAGGGCAAGCCATGGCTAGGAGGCCTTGAGCTCCACAATAAAAACATAAGCCAAAGTCTGTGTCTCAGTTTCCCTGATGCTGACAAAGATCTTTTTACCACTCCAGCTTGCATGGATTCTACAGTGCTGGAGTCCAAGGGTCAACAGGATGGGTTGCTAGGAGTTACAAAAGGCTGTAAAATCTCCTTCCCTTGCTATTTTCTCCATGCCTCACTCCTCCAATCACTCATCGATAACACACAGTAGCGGCACAGTTCTAAACTCTGCTTTGTCTTACTAATTAATCTCTCAGTTCATCAAAAAGTCCTTCTTGAAACTGAAGACTGACTTTGTTATTCAAGATTATTTACCACAAAAATAGTATAAAATTCTGGCAAATAATAAATAAAACTGTAGGCAATGTATCTCTCTTGCCCATTTGCCAGACTCCATTTCTGCACAATTGTAATGTATTATTATAAGCCATGGATCAGGGAAAGATCTTGATTGTTCTTCAACAGTCAGCTTTAAACACATTAGGTCCAACACGTTCAATCTGTCAGTTAAACCATGCTCTAAGGATAAAGGTGCCACTGTGGTCATTCTGGTCCTGTTTGATAATGGCGTCTCCCTCGTCTGTGCCTCTTGTCTTGTTCCCGGTTGTTGGACCCTGCACCTGATTTACCCATTCACAACCACACTTTCTGAGTACCAGAAAAATAGGCTTCAAGGAGTGCAGAGGTCTTATTGCTTATGATATTTCAACTTTTTTTTCAGAGCAAAATGTTACTGTGACCTTTCTGGATTTCTCTTCTCTGCATAGCTGATTAAGCACAATCCTGATATAAAAAGAAGGACTGTTAAAGGTTAAAAATAGACTAAATACTTCAAGCGCTTTAATGCTTCATTAAAACTATCTATTACTTGATAACTTCCACAATTTCTTGTACTGTAGTGAAAGACATTGTTAAAATTGCACAAAGTGAGAGCCTTTTCTGCTTGAACAGGCTGTGTCTTTCATTAATACCTTTTTCATTGAGTCTTAAATGCTGAATATTCAATAGTTGTCTCAACTTTTTAGCTACTCAAATTCATGTCGAGTTGAAATTAATAGGATATTTCTACTTAATACCATGCTACAGTCTTTACAAGCAGTAAATGGACATGTGCATTTATCAACCAATGTCTTAATTAAGAAAAATAATTTGGATATGGAACCATGTAATTATACAGATGGTTCTTCGTAATCTTAGCACCTTGTTTTTCAAGGCTGTATATTAAGGAACTAAATTACTTACTATCATATTGATTTGCTCTTAAACTAATAAATGCAAAACAAAAAATTCTCAGTGAATTTCTGCTCACAAAACCCAGCAGATTTAAGCTTCAAGAATTCAATACTGTTAATACTGTTAATGAACATATTAATGTATCATTTTCTGTTTTTTCTATTATGTAGTATTGACATGAAAATGCAGAATTAAATGTTCTTGTCAACAAAAAGTTAGATATTTAAAGCTAAGTTGGGTAACTTTATTACAGTCAGAAAAGTCATTTTAAAAAAGGATACGAAGGGTAATATGATGAGGTCCCAACTGAGGTCATTTTTTTTTTCAAAACATGATTTTTAAAGATTGCAGTTTAAGATGTGATAACCCTATCTAAAAACCTAGCACACCTTTTTTTCCTGCATCAGCCAAATTTGGATGGAAATCATGGCACCAATGTTCAATAATTACTGACAGATTGGGTTGGATTAGATTTAGTTATACTGAGAGGAAATTTGTGGAATTCAATAAGTTTCAACTTATTTTATTATTACATCTTTATCAAACCCATGGTTTTCAGTAGACAGATGAAGCATCTCAGTCTGGCATTCATTCAGTTAAAATTTCAGTGATAGCTAGCTTAACCATCTGTTTATCTAATAATTCATCCCACAAGAATTCCAACTGCTTCATAGCTGCTAGATAACAGGCAGCAAAGTTTGCCTGCTTTTCTTGACTGCAACCCCAAGGAGACCTTGACTGAAGATACAGCATATGGGTAGACTGGGTAGTTGAGTGAACAACAACTAGGAAGCTAAATAATTAAGGAGTATGGTTGCTTAAGAGCTAGGGTGTGTTTCAGATATTCATAGATAGGAATAAGGCAGTTACAGAACATGGCCTTAAGGTACATCAAAGTCAAGGAGGTGCCCACGCAACGCAATCCTCCCTTGGAGGGATTTTGTTACACAGAACAGGTGTAAGAATATCATTAGCACTGTAGAGGCATTTGAAAAAGGAAGACAAGAAACATCCTTTAGAAATACAGGTACCTTTCAAAGCTGGAACCAGACTGGATATTTTAGTCCCGAGGTACCTTTTCTTAACTCCGTAAATAAGGAGGTAACTAGAATGGGCTGAAGCCCTCTCCAGTGATGATGGCAAAATTTGGATTTTTTTTTTTTAAATTACAACTATGCCTGCATGCCTTTAGGGTAAATACCCCCCTTTAATGGTAACAAAAAGGAAAAGTGTCAGGAAAACATTTCATTGGATGCCTTTCTTTGCGATAATTATGTAGCTCTAATTGAATGTTTCTTGCCAACAGGAGGAACTCTTTAAGAAATAGATACGGCTTCTAATCTTTTCTTTGGTGTATTTGTCCTATTAAAATTGGAATGATAGCTTAGGAGTAGGCATCTTGCCATGCTGGCAGATGGTGGTTGATGTATAGTTAGTGTTTCAGAATCAACATATGCAGGAATTTGGGGTTTACCCAGGACTGTCAAAATGGCAGCCAAAGTGATTTCTGTCCTTTGTCTGCTTTTATGTATCTTGTACATAAGAACATGAATGCATTTTGTTCATTTGATTTTTGATTTGGTTTCTCCGAGAATGTAAAAAGTGGTCCCAGTTGAGGGGATTGAATGAAATATTTATGCAACTGCTCTTTACAGAATACCTGGGCTGTTTGTGACAACTCACAAAAAAACTTTTGCTCTCTTGCCAGCAAACCTGAATGACAATCATCGTTTCTTGGAGAACTGAAACAGAGATGTATACTTAGTGTCAACAAACAAATTCACAAATCTTTATCACATGACCTGTTTCTATGCCTCACTGTTAAGGAACTGCTAAAATATTACATATATCTTCATTAAAACATGTACACATACAATCTAAACATTTTAATGGAACCATATTTTAATATGAGAAAAGTTTGGAGTTGTTACTTATTTGGCACATCCACTTCTGCTTTTACTAGCTGAAATCCTGCAGGACATTGTTTTGCTGGAAAGAAAAGTCATCTTCTCTTTCATGTTCAGGTTATACAGATCTGAGAGTTGTCTGGGGAGGTAAATCTGAAAGAGAGTGATGAAAGGCATGGAGTTAGAAATAAATGTAAAACATATAAGGGTACATTTGGGCTAGAATACCAATGATTGTCCCAGTTGCTATGATTAGTATCATATGTTTCCTGCTTGAAAAATGAAGTGTACTTTCTAGAATGGCTTCTCTAGCTCTGTCATTAACTGTGTATAGTACAACCTTCCAAACCTTGTTTTCTGTAAAGTTTTGGATATCAATTCACTTGTTCCCATACAGCCTGGACTAGGCCATGGTGGTTGTGGACTATGGAAGATGAAATGCAGTACACAGAATCATAACACTGGAAGAAACTGGTGAGACCAGTGTTTCTCAACCTTTGCAACTTTAAGCTGTGTGGACTTCAACTTCAAGAATTCCCCAGCCAGCAAAGCTTAAAGTTACAAAGGTTGAGAAACACTGGGTCAGACCATCAGGTCCAAACCCCTGCTCAGCTCAGGAAGCCAATTTAAAACAATCCTAATAAGTGTCTATCTACCTCTGAAAGTATTTATCTCTATCAAGTTTTACCTAACATTCAACTGATATCTGTCCTCCTGTAACTTCAAATATTTTTTTGCTATCCTGCACTTTGGGACAACAAAGGATAGGTTGTAGCCTTCTGTGTGATAATTATTTCATGTATTTGAAGAGCTCTATTATGTTACTCCAGTCTTCTTTTCTCATGACTAGGCATACCTAGATCCCTCATTCTTCCCTCATCAGCTTTGCTTCTGGTCCTCTGGTTATTCTCATTACTTTTACATGTCTTCAAAATTCTGTGAACTGGAATGTTGCTAAGAAATTATGTAAAGGTGCCTAGGAGTCTGTCCATCTATCTCTTTAGAGTTTCCTTAAAAAGGTGCCATTCATCTTGTTTGTTTATGTAGTTTATCCAGTTTATGTAGGATGTTTTAGAAAAATGAACAAAACATCCCTATTCTGTCAGATGTTATCAGAATGCTATTTTAAAAACCATAATAAAAATTAGAGTACATCATAACTCGTCCAGGCAGTCACCGCAGAATCGGTCACGATTCAGTGCGGATTAAAAAAAAAAATCATAGTTAATTACATTATACAGAAAACACACTCCAGGTGTTGAACATAGGAAGAGCATAATACCATACTAAACTAAATAAGAATGTGGTTATTTTTCTTTATGTTCTGATTTTAAAAAAAATACTTTTCATTAATTGTATATTTTTTTACCCTAACAACCATGAATCTAAGGATAGAAATATATAATTTATGCTTATTTATTTGATAGATTTATATCCCACCTTTCCTCCAAGAGCTCAAGGCAGCCTAATTTATCCCTATGTTTCATTTTATCCCTACAACAGCAATCCTGTGAGGTAGGCTTTGCTGAGAGAGAATGACTGGGACAAAGTCCCACAGTGAGTTTCCAGGGCTAAGAGTGGACATGAATGGTGTGGATCTAGAGCTTGCAGGTACACAATTTTAAATGTGCTGTTTGCATCTGGTAGATCAGCAGCCTTTCATGGTCAGGATTTTTCGTAACGTGAAGAGAGCTTAAAATGTGTGTGTGTGTGTGTGTGTGTGTGTGTGTATGTGTATGTGTATGTGTATATGTATATGTGTGTGTATATATATGAGCTTGGTTCTTTTCTTGCAAACATTTCATTACCTGGCTAGGTAACATCTTCAGTGCTAAAATGGGATGAGGTTTGTTCTCTATTTATCTGCTGTGGCCTGTTTTGCCAGTGCTGGTGGGAGTATATGTATATGTATATGTATATGTATATATACATACACACACATGCATTTATATACATAGACATACATTGATACACATATATCTATAGTATGTATACACACACACACACACACACACAGACGCTTTTTGTCATGCTGGGACATGAATTCAGTGGATTTAGCAGGTGAAGTCTTATAATTGAGATAGAATGTATTTATTCATCATATTTTTTCATCAACACACCAGTGTGAGGTAGGACTAAGATTGAGATACCCAAGTTCAGCACATTTTAGTGATGGATTAAACCAATGGCTAGAGTATTACTCTAGAAAATGAAGTACATATTTGTTTAATTATAATACAAAGTGTTGCAGAGTTCTCTATCAGTGTAATAGTAGTTTTAATGTAGGCGTTTTATGTATTTAATTCCTCTGTTCCTTTTATGGTGGAATGAATGGGTTTCATGTTAATATTTTTTGTAAACAGCACATACTACTACAGAGGTTTCATCTGTATGCTTAGCAGAACTCCTGGATACTGCGCAGGTGTTTTCTTGCAAATGCATATCTCTTTGCAATAATCACATAATCTGACCTCTGACTCAGAGAAATCAGTCACTTATATTAACTGCACGCAGAATGAGATGATCTGTGTGCTTTATCTCCCTCTTCCTTGTCCATGGCTGCCAAAAGAAACCCTAAGCATACCTCACCGTTCTTTGGGTGGAGGGAAATTCTGTCACTTCCTCTCTTCATTCTACATTCAAAATAACATTATGACACTTTTTCATGATCTGCTACAAAATGGTAAGTACCACCACTGCTGATTTTGGCAGAACATTTGGCTATGTTCCTTCAAATACTGTTCTTCTCAGGAAGTCTTGACTCCTGCCAATGAGTCCTTGCAGTTTTCTTGACAAGGTTTTTCAGAAGAGGTTTACCATTGTCTCCTGCCTAGGGCTTACAGAGAGTGTCTGGCCCAAGCTCACCCAGCTGGCTTTGTGCCTAAGGTGGGGATAGAACTCACCGTCTTCTGGTTTCTAGCCTGGTGCCTTTAACCACAACACCATACTGGTTCACACAAATACATACAGTTGTGTGAAAAAGAAAGTACACCCTCTTTGAGTTCTATGGTTTTACGTTATCAGGACATCATAAAAATCATCTGGTCCTTAGCAGTTCTCAAAAGTAGGTAAATACAACCTCAGATGAACAACAACACATGACGTATTACACCATGTCATCATTTATTTTACAAAAATAATGCCAAAATGGAGAAGCCATGTGTGAAAAACTAAGTATACCCTTACTGCTCCCATAGGTGTGAAGCGGCTAAGTAGCAGCCAGGTGCTGTTAATCAAATGCCCTTGATCAACTGATCAGCAATGTGACTACCTCTATCACAGCCGAAGTTTTAGGAGTTTGCTGGTCTCAAGCATTGAGGTGTGTGTTAACACAATGCCAAAGTGTAAAGACATCAGCAATGATGTTAAAGAAGCAAGTGTTGCTGCCCATCAATCTGGGAAAGGTTATAAGGCCATTTTCAAACAATCTAAAGTCCATCATTCTACAGTGAGGAAGATTATTCGCAAGTGGAAAATATTCAAGACAGTTGCCAATCTTCCCAGAAGTGGATGTCCCAGCAAATGCACCCCAAGGTCAGACTGTGCAATGCTCAGAGAAATTGCAAAAAATCCAAGAGTTACATCTCAGACTCTACAGGCCTCAGTTAGCATGTAAAATGTTAAAGTTCATGACAGTATAATTAGAAAAAGTCTGAACAAGTATGGTTTGTTTGGAAGGATTGCCAGGAGAAAGCCTCTTCTCTCTAAAAAGAACATGGCAGCACGGCTTAGGTTTGCAAAGTTGCATCTGAACAAATCGCAAGACTTCTGGAACACTGTCCTTTGGACAGATGAGACCATAGTGGAGATGTTTGGCCATAATGCACAGCGCCACATTTGGCAAAAACCAAACACAGCATATCAGCACAAACATCTCATACCAACTGTCAAGCACAGTGGTGCAGGGGTGATAATTTGGGCTTGTTTTGCAGCCACAGGACCTGGACACCTTGCAGTCATTGAGCCCACCATGAACTCCTCTGTATACCAAAGTATTCAAGAGTCAAACGTGAGGCCATCTGTCTGACAGCTAAAGCTTGGCCAACATTAGGTCATGCAACAAGTGGCATTATATTATTATTATATAAGAAGACAATTATAAGAAGAATTATAAGAAGACTATTATAAGAAGAAATGTGTTTCATAAAAGGTAGAACTTTTAATAATGCTATATTTAAATGCCATCTAGAAAAAAATGAATTTACTCAGTTTTGTAGGAATTGATATTACAGAGGATTGATTGGATATAGCAATACTACCTACATTACATTTATTAATCCATTCAGTTAAAAGATTGAGATACAAGAAAATAATCTAGATGAAAACAATTATGATGTGGAAATGGGGAAAAAGAAGTATATTATTTCTGTGAAGAAGAATAATCACCTTATAATCACCAGGGTAAATTCTAATATATAAGCTTGCAGTACTTTCCAGCTATAGCTAAAGTGAGATAGAATTGCAATCTAATAAGGGATAGAAGCATTATTAAAGTCTCAAACCATAATTAAATGCTCTATAGACAAAGTGAAAAAGTGTACAATATTACTCTAGGTAATATATCTGAAAAATCCTTGGTAGGGTCATAATAGTACGTTCATTAAACATTTAATCACCAATATTAAAAATATCCTATTGAATTACTGCTTGTTCTATCACAAATTTGCTAATAAGAATTACTATACCTCTAGCAGATCTTGAACTTCCATAAATGTATTATTCTTGCCCAAATATACATTACTCAGGGAGGCAGGGGAGGAAATAATGGATATTAACATCCCCACCCAAAGAAAATTCATAACCTGCCACTGCTCGTGCATGGCCTTGTGACATCATAACCCTACTCCAGTCCAAAAGTTATGTTCTACAGCAGTAACAACATGAACTGGAAAGGGGAATTTTCAACAGTAAAACAAATAAGTAGCAGTATTCCGAATAAAAACTTTTCTCCAATCAGCACATAATTTCTCTGGTCAACAGACTCTTCTCCCACCCACATATAATTTAGACTGAAAGGATTTTTTGCTAAGAAGCTGGGGAGGTGTGAATATAGTTGCAGGCTAGAATTTAGGCACCTATGCTCAAATTCTATGCTTTTTCAAAATAAGAAGACGGGGAATAAGGCAAGGGCAGAACAGACTTTTCAGTCTGTTTTTTGTAACCGCTATCATATTCCTTAATCTCTTATTTTGAATCTGTAGATATCTACACACAAATAATAAGTATGCACTCAAGTATGCAGAAAGATGGTGTGTTTAACTTTGTACCCAGTGGACATTGTGTCCGTTTCTGGTCACTTAAGGATTTATTGAAGCATACAATTTAACCTGAGTTGCCTACACTTTTACATGCAACTGTAAGTATTTGCATTTGGGGAGGACTGAACTGATAATCTGTTGCACTGGTTTAGCATATGTGACATGTTAAAACTTTGGTGTGGCTAAAGAAAAAATTGGAATTCAGGACTGCTCATTAAAATTCTTCCACAGAGAAGTATAAATGGTATTATTGTATCCAATATTTTCTCCTTCAATACTCATATGTTGGGTCAAATTGCTAGACAGTTCATTCTGTGTTATTGGAACATCCCACCCATACCCAACTGACTGTTTGCCAGCTCTGTGTATCTTTTAATTCTTGTTCCTTAGAAGAAGTTCAGTTCTGGAACAGGAATATTGTTCCCTGGCTGAGCTGATGTCAGATCTATAAGAGTTACCACATTCAGCGCCGAATGAAACTCTCGCGAAACACAGGTTCAGCCAAAGAAGTTTACTTGGGTGTAATGCAGCTAGATACAAACAAAGCCAGGGTTGGCTTGGCACAGTTACATACAACAGTTTTATAGGGTTCCCTCCTTGACCCAGAGTTATCCCCTTTTTCCCGCCCTTCTCCCCGTTGCCTGGGTTACTGGTTTGCCCACGGTATTCTCCCACTCGCCCAAATGGCAGATTCAGCTGTGTTTCTTTGTCTCCCTGATTGCTGTCCTTTGTTTGTGGGGTTGTTGAGTTGGTTGGGCTTTTCTTCTGCAGGCTAAGCCGGGGCTTCTTAATTGCTCGCCGATTGCTGCGCTTCTGAGCCGCTGCGGTTTGCGTTGCCTGGGGCGCTCGAGGGAAGCCGGCTTTGTTACAAAGCATCTGCTCCTGCCCAGAGTCAATCGCCGCCATCTGCCAGCAATTAACTTGCAGTTCACCTGACTTCCTCTTTTCCGCTGCCTGCGCCTGAGGCGGTGAAATTGACTAGGGGCGGTGAAACTGAACAGCAGCGTTGGCCCTGCTGTGCTGGCTAAATCTGACAAGATCACCATCATCATCATCTGACTGATAATGTCAGTCATCAGAGGCTGACTGACGTTTAAGCATCCTGAATATTCTGGTTAGCCAATGAGTAGCACAGAGTGCTGAACTGAAAAGGTTAATGGTCTGATCAGCAGGGCTCACATGTTACAAGGGACAAGGGGATTCCTCTCTTTCCCCTGTTACAGATACAGAAAACTGGTGGTTGGATTTGGCTTGAAAACAGCCTCTTCCATTGAACCTGATATCAGCAGGCTAGCTTAGAACAGATTTTTCTCACCTGGCCACCTCCAGATGTGTTGAGTTGAAGTCTGCACATCTGCAGGTTGTTCAGGTTGGGAAAAAGCTGGCTTGGAATATGGGGACACAGAGTTCTGTCTTTCCCAGCTCAGTCAGTATCCGGCTCACATCTATTTGCTGCCTTTTCAAGCAAATTAGTGCAACAAAGACCATGTATATGTTTTGCAAGCTGAGCTACATGTACAGTTTCTTCCAGGAAAAAAAGCTTTGGTTTCTCTGTCTGTTCACTTGATCACCGAAAGCACCCTTTTTAAAAATGTTACAGTATGTTATCTTGCTCAGGGTCCTTGGGGGAAAAGATCTAAATAAATGAAATATTCTAGGATTGGAGACAGCATAAATTATTAATTATTCTGAAAAAGCTGCCTCACCCAGAGCCAGACTTGCTCAGTCGTAGCACTCATGCTTTGCAAGGAGAGGCTCCAGATTCATTCCCTGGAATATGCCCTAAAAAAAAAAAAAATCAGCAGAAATTTTGAATATTCTGTGCCAAAAGCATTGGGAAGTTTCTACTAGGCAGTATAAACAATATCAGGATTGATCACCCAGTACTGTAGTCTGACATGATGTGAAATAATTTGCTATATACACTGAGTCTAATTCTAGACTTCCTGCTTTGGACTAGGCGCAGCATCACAAATTTTCCTTTATAATCTCCCTGTCCCCCTTACTTTTAGGAGCATCCTTGTAATCCATTTCTTACTGTATTCAATTCAACATTTCCCTCAAGACTTCAATATTGCCTTCTCCGGTTATAATATAAAATAATTTTAAATTCTTACATTCTTTTCCAGAGAGCATTTGTTCTCACTGTGTTTTCGATATGTACGAAGACCTGAAATGCATACATTGATAGTCTCACTGGGTTACATGAAATGGGCATTTTCTAATTCTTTCTTTCTTGGTAAATAAGTAGGTCATGTTTCAGCCAGCCTTCTTTTTCTTCTCCCAATAACACGTTAATTACTCAAAGCTTATGTTGTTTATCAAAGGTTCCTAATATCTTTTTTCTATTTTGTATGAAATAGTTTGAAAAGATTCTCTGCCCTCTTTTAAGTAACTAAAGAGTCTTCTCAGAAGAGATTATGTCACTTCCCCTGACACCTCATACTTCGAATAGAATGACGTCTCATTTGGAAGGAAGCCAGATTTGTAAATTGAAATGTTTTTTGTATAATAAATTTACACTAAGAGACTGGGAGTTAGAGTTAGGAGATTTCAGTAAAAGTATCTGTCGTTCTACTTAGCAAATAATCACAAAAACATTTCATTCTTAAAGGGAGCTTCTATTGTAGTTGAATATTTAAAAACATTTGCCAGAGAGAAACAGGCAAAAGAAAACGATAGGTAAACTGTCCACATGAACTTATTGTTCAAGCAATGCCTTAGAATAGTTTAAGATTTCTGTGGGTAGCCTATCTGAGATGAAATAGGTGCTGACATACTTGTCACGTCAACAGAAATTGTCATGCAGAGGTAGAGGCAGAGTGTTGTCTCTCAGCAGGCAGAAGGACTGAAACGGCTACTATCTTCTTTGTCTCTTTCCTCTTGTCATTCTCTCCCCGCTGTTTTTGTCTCTTGCCTTTATATGAGTAGTATCACCTATCAAAACCGCAGTCTGAACGGTCCTCAGAGAGAGGATTATTATAAGAAAGGTCTTCCTGCTCCATTATGCAACAGTGGTATCCATCACTGGTGGTGTCCACCTCTCTTTCATACACCAGTGTTTCTCAACCTTGTCAACTTTAAGATCTGTGGACTTCAATTCCCAGAATTCCCCAGCCAGCATGCTGGCTGGGGAATACTGGGAAATGAAGTCCACAGATCTTAAAGTTGTCAGGGTTGAGAAACACTGCCATACACAGTACTTGTTTCTGAGCAAACACTGTGGCTGCTGTCCACCTCAGAGAGGCACATTATCTGTTTTACTGCAGCAAGAAAAGCTGAGTAGTGAGGGGCACTAATCAGAGCTTGGCTCTGGGAGTCCTAACTGAGAACTTGCTGGAGTGTCAATCACAGCAGGAAAGCATTCTCAGGAATGGCTGCCCAGTGCCTCACTGAGGACCCTCACAGTGATGTCATGTTTAAATGGTGGCAAAAATCACACCGAAGCTAATTGTGGTTGTTGAAGTTGAGGTATAGGTGTAAGCTGTTCATTTGACCTTGTGAAGAAGCAGCATAAGCTGCTTCACAGGTTGGCCTTGTGAAGAAGTTAATCCACAGCCTGGATCCAGTTTCCTTTTTTAATACTTCAGAAGCCGACACTGTTACATTCAGTCCCAGTAAATTAACTCTCGCCTACTATTATCTAGGACTAGGTAAGGAACATGGGGCCAAATTAATTTAAGAGCTGCCAGGGAACTGTATATAATTTGTTCCAAGAAACCTGTTTGGAGCCTGAAAATACTGTACAACCTATCTGTTTGAGGCCTGAGCTGTAAAACACAGAGACAGAGACAGCTTCGTGGGATAAATGGTTGTTTTCCTGTTTAAATCTAAGTGGAGGTGGGTAAATAATAAGACAGGTATACAATCTGAAATGTAACTTGAGATGACTAGGTTTAATTACTGGCTGTTAATTCATGGTGCATGGTTATCATCTTGCAAAAAAACATCATTGTTTAAACATTAAAAATATTTGCTTCTGTTCCTGACTACTTATTAGCTTGTAATTTTTGCTTCCCTTTTGAAGATAGGTGGATTCCTTTCGTTTTCAATTTTTAACATTATTGGTAAAGATCAAATGCGCTTGCTGGAATGTACATAGATTTTAGATACACTATTTTCAATTAAGGCTCACACAGCTTCTTTTTAAAGAAAGCTGCAGACCTTGTGAAATTCACAGGCAAGCAAGTTCATACCCTCCCTACTGCAGCTCCCGTTAGCCCCAGGCAGTGTGACCATCGATCACAGAGGTAGTAATCCAAACCTTTGGAGAGCACTAGGTCACCTCCCCTCTGTGATTGAAGCCCCCTTCTGGGTAATGTGGGTTTGCTTTGACTGTTGTTCAGTTTGTGCCATCTTTTCTTCTTTGTTTTTATTATTATATTATTTTATAGTTCTCTGTGTTTTTGTGAACCGCCCAGGGTTGCTGGGAGTTGGCTGGTGTAAAATTTTAATAAATAAATTAGCATTAAAATAAGTCTTTCCCAAGCTACTCTCATCTGGATGTACTGAGCTATCATTCTTTCCTTGCCATGCTGTCTGATGATGAACTTATCAACACATTTGGAGGAGACCAGGTTGGGGAAGGCTGGCATATATAGCTGCAGCCAATTCATATGTGCTTCAATTTATTTAATCAAGTTTTTTCCCTTTTAAAATGGGTACCTTTTCTTAACAGAATTTAAAATTTTACAGAGCCCAACTGAGTCAATCCTCTCACCATATATGCATAAGATGGCCATCTCTTTAAAATAACAGAAGACTTTTTGATTTTTCTATGACATTAATAATGTTATCGTTTCTGTACACCAGGTGCACATCTATTTTTAATGGAATTCTGATTGGAATGCTTTTGGTTTCCTGCAGGTTCAAGCCTTGGAAATGAAGAGCAAATCATTCTTAAGGCAGCTGAGCCCTCTAAAGAAGCACTTAAGGGGGCTAGCAGAAGTTCACTGCAGGCATCAAATAGCACACCAGTTGCCCGCAGGAGTTTGCTTCCAGCACCAAAGACAGGCACAGCACCACCTGGTAAGTTTTCCCGGCCCATGTATCAGAGTTCATATCACATGCACATATATATTCTGTATATGTGTATGTGTAATGAGTGCATATTCTAGAACTTTGCATTATAGCACGCTCCTAATTTAGAGTAGATTTGTTTTACCTACAAAGCATCCAAATCCATTTTGAAATTTGTGCCCAAATCTATTTTTCATTTTACAAATTAATTAGCTAGTTATTGCTATTTAATTTACCCATCCCAGAATGCAGTCATTTTTGAATGTATTCATATCCTAGAGTATTCAGCTATGGATGTTCAACCCAAACTTACAAGTTATGAAAATTAGGGAGCATACATTATCATGATAACATGAAGGGATCCTCAGTAAGTCTGTGTATTGAGCATAGATCTTTGCAGGAGTTTTGTAAGCGTATTCACTTGAAAGTTTTACAAACTTTCCCAGAATGAAAAATCTTGGTAAATCCCTGTCCACGGGTTATATTGGAAGCATTCAACCAAACTTGTCTGCTGTGAATGGAGTTCCCTTACTAGCTGGCATCCCCTTGTGCAGACTGTAGTGCAGACATTCCCAGTACATCTTTCATGAGTGGGAGAGAGAGACTCTTGGCATGCATACAAAGACAGATACCCGTACTCCATCCCTCTGCCAGAGATAGAAAAACTTGCTAATTGAAAAATCAAGAGCAGAACTCTGAAAAAGCTGGGGAAAGAGGCTGGATAAGGAACCGAGGGGGGTGGGGGTGGGGGTGGGGGTGGGAGGTGGCTTCCATTTCCACAACAACCTCTGAAGAAAGCTTGGAACCTCTCAAGAACCTGGAGAAATCCAGGAACTCTGAAGCAGAGGATAATTCAATTTGCTTCAAGAAGTCTTCTCTTTCAATAGAAATAAATAAACTAGCTAGCCAAGAATATTGTGCTTGGTTTGATATGTGTAGGGCTAAGTCTAATTTTCCATATCTCTATCTTTAGATAGCAGGGAACTATCTTTAAGGGTATTTCAGACTGGGTTCCAAAAGTTATATTTTCCTCTGTAGGATCTTCCTGTAATCAATAATGTTAATGGGAAACTCTGTATCTCATGCTGTTACAGAGCAGGCCACCACCATCTTGTGATCTGCCTGGAGACTGGATTTTCTTTGAGATCATTTTACTCAAGTTGCCAGCAGCTCTGTAGTTCATATTTTTTCAGCATTGTTTGTGTTTTTAGTATTTAATGTTAAAAATACGTTTTATATGTTATTTTTCCTTCTTTTTAGATGAAGTTGTATTTTGTTTATGTCTGCTGAGGACAGAACAAAGAGTATCTAGTCATACTCTCTATGTTTCTTGGCCAGGAGGTTGCATTATTGAGATTATTTGCTTTTTGCAGTGTTATCTTGTAATCACACATACCAGGTTTAGGTGATTTTTATTGAATGATTGATTGATTGTTGATCATATTTATATAGCTGCCCATCTCACAAAGATAGACTCTGGGCGGCATACAACACTCTATTAAAAACCCATAACTGCATATAAAAATAATCATTAAAACTATAACAAACACACAAAGCAGGAGAGGATGATTTTAATCATAGTAAGGGAGCCATTGCAAAATATCCCCGGTCCCCTGGGACCCCCAGGCCTGGTCACATAGCCAGGTCTTGAGAGACTTGCGGAATGTTAAGAGAGATGGGGCTGGACATCAAGTGAGAATAAGTGGTGGCAGTGGGAACTACCAAGCCATTATCCTAAATCAGGAGGAGTCTGGGTGTGAATACCCAGAGACTTTCTAACATAGCAGCTTTGGGATCTCCAGCCATCCTATGAGCTCAGTTGTCTGCTACAATGTTATAAACCTTACTTTCAGGCCTTTGTTCTAAATATATGAAGGTCTGCAGAGATAACCCTACATGATAGGGACAAGGTGAGCATATGCATATATGATGTTCATCCACACTCATCCATACTCAGACACACGTGGAATCTGAGTATCTTCATAGAATTAAAGACACTTTCATTTGGGTAATTTATATGGATGTATTAGCATGCTGCCTTCTTTTCAAATAGGACTGTTAGGTAGCAAGGCAGAAATCTGCCCAGATCTTTAAATTATCCTGATGCTTCAGAAGATGAGATAGCCACAAACATTTCCATCCATTCATTATCTGGTCCTGCTGTACCTCCTTCATGCTCCTGCTATAATGTATAAGCCTCAAGTAAATCATAGTAATCAGGAAGAGCAATTGAAATATCAGGGGTGGAATTACAGAAATATGCCAAAATTGCCCTCTTCAACATTGACTCCAGGTTTCAGTGGTCCCACAAATTGGTCCCTGGAGAGTATCCAAAAGATGGATGGTTTTCATAATTGCTAAAAAACTTAGTCCAACCAGTTTCACATCTTACTGATGTTGAGTTAGAATGAATGGAGAACCCACTTGGATCATTTGAGCTCCCAGAAGAAAGATAGGTTATAAATATAATACATTTAAATAAATTAATACTTAGTGATTCTTGTTATCAGGCTGGTTTCAGGGACTCTAGTCCCTGATGATTCTGCTGATGATGTGCAGGCTTCAAAAGAGAGAGAAGAGTATATTAAACAGCTTTATCCACAAAAGATCCATAAAGATTAGATATTCTGAAGCTGATTTTTAAATATTAAAACCAGGAAATGTTGTTCTTCTCAGTGCAGAAGAATCATGACTCCTTGAAGGAAAGGACATCTCTTTAGTTATTTACTCTGTAAAGAATATATAAATAGAGTGTAAAAATCTTAATAGCATTATGCCTGACTAATAAAACATGGAGAACCCAGTTAGTGTCACTCTTTCAGCCAATACATTTTTATTTTGTTGAAATGTTACAGATAATCATTTGACACACTCCTAGTAAGACTATACAGCTTTTAACAGGATCTGCTTCAGAGGGGAAGTATGAGTTGTAATCCACAAGGGAAATATTCAGATATAAACATATCTGGAGATCAGTCCTTTAAAATACCTATGAGTATTTTGACTATTTCTACTTGATTTAAATAACTATTGGTAAGGAAAATGACTTCATTAAAGTTTTAAATTGGAGTTTAGTATCTGTATTCCTTCTTACAAATGGATACTTTTAAAGGGTTATCACCTTTAAAGGCCTACATGGCATGGGACCAGGTTACCTGAGGGACTGTCTCACCCCCATTATATCTGCCTGTCCTACCCGGTCAGGCAGAGAGGGTATGGTATGGACCCCATCGATGAAAGAATGTTGACTGAGGGGGTCCAGAAAGAGAGCCTTCTCTGCCGTGGCCCCTGCCCTATGGAATACTCTCCCCCCAGAGGTGAGGCAGGGCCCAACTCTCTTGTCCTTCTGGAAAGCAGTCAAGACCTGGCTCTGACAACTGGCATGAGGCAGAAAAAGGGGCACCCAACCCTGGGGGTGGCTAGCACCTTGAAGATGTTCCCATATGTTAACATCTTACTGATCATCAACATCTTGGAAGATATTATTATTTGTGTATGTGTTTGGTTTTATTCTATTTTTACTGTATTTTTATATTGTTTTTATTGTATTTTAATTAATATTTATTGTTGTTTTATTGTGAACCGCCAAGCGTCACTTTTTCGTGAGATGGGCGGTATCTAAATTTGAAATATAAATAACTAATAAAAAAGAATATGAAGTAGTAAAACACAACATTATCCCAAATTATCCCAGCTTCCAGAAAGAGGGGCTAATCTAACCTCCAGAGGAATGCTGTCTCTGGGCCTCAGTCCTCCTCACCTCAAAAATGTGGAAAACCATGCTGGGAAACCATTAAAGTGAAAGATCACTTCTGCTTGGAGAAGGTGGTCCTGCATGTAGGTACCAAGCCTTACAGGGCTTTACAGGTAGTC
The DNA here is from genome assembly GCF_059951505.1 of Python bivittatus. NCBI lineage: Eukaryota > Metazoa > Chordata > Lepidosauria > Squamata > Pythonidae > Python > Python bivittatus. The sequence continues at coordinate 22,678,633 of NW_028277056.1, forward strand.
CTCATTTATGGACTGCCTTGAACAGCAATGGTTCACAGTTACAACAGTGATGAAAAAATAATTTTGTGACCAATCCTTGCATTTACAACCTTCACAGGTCTGTAAAGCAAAGGAAAACTGAAGTAAGATCGTAAGCACAGTCATGGTTTCACTTAGTGATCGCTTTGCTTAATAACTGAATTGCTGATCCCAATTGTGGTCACTAAACAAGGACTACCTGTATTGTCAATGCCTGCAAGGCTGGCATGCACGGGAAGCAAGTATCACCCGGATTTCTAAAAAACTCTTTACTGCCTGTAGGATAATGTAACAGAACCCTGAAAGCCTGCCAAAGTAATTATTCCACACAACTTAACACCTAGTGTAATTAAGTCAAGTTTCTGTGAGGCTCTTTCTCACACTTCCCCCTTACCCACCCCAGGACTCAAGAACCTTTCTGTAAAGTCCCTGTTTCCTGCCTTCAGTATCTTGCTGCCTCCTCTACTGTATATTCCTAGGTCTGTTGGGCATTCCATCATGTTTATGGATTCAGATTACCCCGTGAAATCCACTGGAAGTCAATGCAGGGTCTATAGTATTGGTGTAATATGCCAACAGCAATGCATGCATGCTAACAAACTAGTTGCCACTTTCTGCACCAATTCCAGCTTCTGAGTGGTCTTCAGAGGCAGCCCCATGCAAAGCTCATTACAGTAGTCCAGTCAAATGATAATAAAGGCATGACTTACAGTCACAAATTCTACTGCTCTAGATATGGCCACGGTTGGTAATTTCTAAATTATAGAGTGGTTAACTGCTAATACTGAATGCAATTTCATGGGTTCTATAAGAAAACAGTCTAAATTCCTTTGTAAATCTTCTCTTGTGTGGTATAGTTTCACAGCATGTAATTCTCACTAGATGTTTCCGTGTACAGTGCAGCCTCTCAGACTCAGAACAAAACTGATTGGGAGATAGAGACCCATAGGAAAAAGGAAATATTTTACTTACTTCAGTATTGCACATCAGTTGGTACATATTTCAGAAAGTGATATTCAGTGTAGGCGGAATCAGTTTTCTTTGAAGGCAGCAGTTAGAAAAATCTAAAATTGTGTCCAGGTGATTTCATGTAATTTATTGCTGGAGATCCTGTTAATTAATTAATTAATACAGTCCATTTTTCATCAACTAGCTTGTCTTAACAATAAGCTAATTATGAGTTATATATAGACTTTTCTGTATTTCAGTTAGTATATTTTGGTTACTGAGCCTTTTTTATTTTAGCCAGGAACAAAGTAAGGAATTTTTTAATAACCCCTCCTTGTCTGGCTAAATTTTTGGAATGTTTTTATAGTCCATGTGCATAATACCTTGTATAAAAAGGAGTTATGAACATGTTACCATAGCAATACTCAATAATAGACCTATTGGTGGTAGCTGCGGAAGGTGAAAGCAGTTTAGATCCTTCCTTGAAGCCCCTTTCCTTTATCTTTCATGGATCCTTCAAGAAATTGCTTGTGTTAAAGGCGATCCTTCTTCTGTATTGAAAGCTTAATGTCCCAAGACCCAGTAATTTGCCTCTGTTGAAAATTTAAAACCTAGCAACCCTGAGCAAAATTTGCTTGCATTGTTGTTCCCTTTTCCTACTTTATTCATTTTTGTAACTACATCTGACTAATATATGCTTTTCCAAGTAGTTTTGCTTATTTTTGTATGCTTTTTCATGAATGTCTATCTTTGTGGACACCTTCGATAATATACAGTTTTTTCATTCCAGACACTGTATCATTGAATTCAGAAAAGTGTAAAGTGCCAAAGGATAATTGCATTCCCATTCTCTAATTAGTTCAGAAAGTGCCGATTTGGAGCATTCTTATCCAAATGCAAACAATAAATTATCTGTATCTTTAGTTATAGAAACTATTCTGCCAGTGCCATATATGGAGAGTAGGCTGTGAAGGTCTTTGTTGCAAGATAGCTCTTGCCAACCAGCTGTCTCTGCTCAGCATGCCATTTGCCATCAGTATGACATTCATTTCCTTCATGCCCTCCCACATCTCACAGTTGAATGCAGTGATAACCAATATTTTGTAGCCTCAGCTTCCATGGTCTCCTTGGTTTCTGTGCCGTTCTTGTTTCTACCAAGAACAGCGTTGATGCTGAAATCCATGGGCCAAATGCTCCAATGTGAACGCAATAAGATGTTTGCTTGTTTTGCAGTGCCACTCCAAACAAAGTACTGTGCGACAATAGCAGAATTGTGGCAGTTGGGTATCAAGCATCTTGGGAAGAGATTCTAGTGGCCTTCAGAGGTACTACTGTGTGCTTATGCATATACATATGCAAGCCATATATTTGGCAATCATCAGGAATCCAGGGCTGTTCCTCTGGAACTGCTGAGGTTGTGGTTAGATTATATTGCAAATACAATCCTTGTATCAGCCTGGAAGAGTCCATATGCAGAACATACCATTGTTAAATGTTGTAGCGACAGCTTGATAATTATGAGGTAATTTTTAAGATGGTCACACTGCAAAAGGTTTCATGGAGTACAAATCCCAAATACAAATATTGTAACGGGTAATTCAGTACAGCATTGCCCCTACTGTCTGCAGAGCCTTTCCGTGAAGGCTGTGCAAACCCTTCCGAGGTTGTGTTTGGTGATGTATCAGAGTGCAGGTGAAGTACTTCTCCAAATCATTACAGCAGGTGTGCCTTTTTCCAGGCTCATGTGGCTGCTTCAGAGCTGATTTTGATTGTCTCAGCATCTATCTATATCTATATATATGTGTATGTATGTACAACCACTTCACATGCACCTGTGCATTGCAAAGCACTGTTTTGGAAAGATTTGCACAGTCCTACTTTTCATACTACAGATGGCTCATATGCAAAGAAAATACCTAACATTATGCTTCCTTTCATGATAGGCTTTATTATTTTCCTATACATCTAGGATGCATTGTATGCATCTAGAAAGACTGTATATCTTCTGTGAAGTTGCTGTGATTACAGATTTTAACTACATCTGTTAGCAGACTGACTTTGCCAAAAGCAAAATGTCAAATAAATTCCTGACTTGTGATGATGATGATAATTTTCTCTTCCAAAAAGGCTGAGGTGGGCACTTGGGTCTCCTACCTCCTTACTATTAGGAGGAAAAAGGGAGGGAAAGGAGGATCCCAGGTATTACTAACCAGTTAACCTAATATCAATACCTGGAAAGATGTTAAAGTTAGATAATAAAACAGGGCATTGTAAGCATCTTGAAGACTAAGAGTCGGTTGGCTTTATCAAAAATAGATCATGTAAGACAAATCTTATCTTCTTTGAAAAGATAACTACTTTAATAGACAAGAGGAATGATGTTGATAGATGTGAAGCTTTTGACAAGGTTTCCCATAGCATTCCCATTGGTAAGCTATTAAAATGTAGTTGAGATAGAGCTATACTAAGGGGGTTCATAAGTTACTAGCTAATTACATTCAGGGAGTCAGCCTTAATGGCTTTACATTATGTTGGAGAGTACAACAGAATCTATATTGGGGTGCATTTTTATTCAGTATTTCTATAAAAAGGGATAATGGGATTAACGGCTGCTTATCACATTTGAAAATGACACAGATTTGGGAGGTCTGGCCAACATCCAGGAAAACAGAAAAAGATTGCATTAGAATCTGGACAGGTTGGGAGAAAAGAGGCAAAACATGATCCTCCACAAACACAAATGCAAAAAAGGAGCACAACATAGAGTTTATTATTGAATCATGTTATTTCACTGGACTGGCTGAGGTCCTGGGGTAGCCAATCTGGGATTAATAGCAAAACAGAGTGAAAGGCACTCAAACAAATCTGGAGGTATCGGGAACCTGAAGATTTCACTGCAGTACTTTATAAGCTGAGCCAAAACTCCAGCATTTTTCTCATCAACTGAAACCCTAAGTATGCTGGAAGGGTCGGGTGATGCTTAGTGCTCCATTACTGGAGGTTTTCAGCCATTTGTATAGGGTTGTCTGAGGATTCCAGCCTTGGGCAGGAGCTGGCTTAAGACCTCCAAGTACATCTCAAGTCTAAGATTCTATAATCCTGCATTGAGCATGAGGTAGCCCTAGATGTTATCTATGACGTCTTCCAACTTTAAGATTCTCAGATTTTATTATTTTTTAAGGCTTTCTGACCCTGGAAACACATGATGCACAACATTTATTATCCTTCAGTCCTAGATAACAAATGTAAAATAAACACTTACTTGTTTCCTTCCTTAAAAAAAATAAGGGAAGATTTTCATTAAAAGAATGGAATAATGAATGAGCATGGACAGTGATGGGGAAAAAAAGGGGGAGAGAAAATGAACAAGGAATCCAAAAAGAGAAGAACACTGAAGAACTTGAATTCTATGTAGCAGTACTCTAACATCCAAGACATTTTTGCACATCTTACTGTCAAAATTAATGGGGAAAAATTAAGATCAACATTGCACTGCATACAAATTCTGTTGCTGATTCTTGATCATATTAATAAAATCTGATTTGTCTACAAATTCTGGTAGAAATCTATAGGGCTGTATTTTCAAAGACTGACATAGGAAACTACAAACTATGTTTCAATGAGGTGCAGCAAACAATTTTCCAAATCTGGATCAGTGTTTAAAAAAAATCTCCTTTGCCATATATTCAAAATAGTGTATGGAAGGAATTCTAGTCAGTTAATCGGTGGGTGTGTATTTTAGTTTCAAGTGGAAAACTTCTGAAAGAAAAGAACTCATGATGCATGAATTTATGCAGATTTGAGTAAGTCAAATCATGTGATAAGGAGTAAATAAGGAATTAGTTGGTAAAGGAACAACATCAAGTATACTAATCAGGAGAAAAACATTTTACCTGTGTATTTTCATTTAAAACAAAGCATGATGATGAGGCAAACAATATATCTGGTATTTTTGTAGAATCTGCTTGTCATCTAAATGAGGTGTCTTTAATTAATCCCACAGAAATCTCATCGTTCTGCAGCACTCCACCAATTTGAGCCATCAAAAACCAAAACGAGAAAAGAAGCACCTTACATGAGATGACAGAGTATTAGAAAATAATTGCTATGCAAATTGTTTTGATGACACGAGCTGATTGGTTTTCTTCCACTCTCTGAAATGAGCAGCTTTAATTGGATACACTGTATTAAATCATCTTCCTATGCATATTTGGAGCTTTGCTAGTATGTCAAAGAAATGGATTAGGAGAAGGAGGAGGGGAGGTGAATAGAAGAGCAGATGATATGGAACCTGTCCTTTAATTCTGTTGAAATAAATTACACTAGGAGAGCCACTTGAGAGAATGTGGTGAGAGATGTTTGGTTTATACAACTGGTAATTTTAAAGATAGCACAAGTCTTTAAAAATACCTTGGCTTGCCAGTCAGTTGGCAGATGAAAAGCTACCATCACTTTCCCAGTGATGGCAGGCAGAAGGACCTTTAGCAGTAAGCTTTGGTGGTGGGGCATCAGGATTTTGGGGCTCACTGGAGCTGTCAATGTGAATTAAGAGTACCATCAGTTAAAATATGTGTGCGGGAGGTGGCATGGTGTCCACATTATCATCTGTCCTTAACAATAACTTGCAGAAGTATGAAAACGTAAAAGCTACATATGAGGGGAAATATCCTGACTCTAAAAGGACATTAAAATTGCTCTTGGGAATCTTCTCTTCTGAGGCTATCCCACAGCTAAGTCACAGCCACTAAGAAGGTTCCATCTTTCGCAAGTAGTTCTCCTATTTCAACTGAAACGGTGGACTTTGCTGCAGGAGGTCCTTTCCTAATTACAACAAGCCCTTCAAGTGTTCAGATCCAGTGCCATAAAATCCATTAAAGTTCACAGCTGACACTTCGAACTGGAGCCAGAAGTGGCATTGGTGTAAGAGAATAATAAAAACAATTATTTTAGTTTATAGCATAGCACTTTTTAATCTAAATAATTATATCCTGTTGTTACTAAAAGTGTTGTTTTTTTACATCCATCCTTAAAAAGTTATCTCTGCATAACACAGTTGGCAAAATGTCTTTATCTACACACACACACACACACACACACACACACAATTGCTGTGATCTGAGTTTGAGCTGGGGGAGAAGCTCAACTTTTGTTTTACTACCATTGCCATGCAAAATAAAGAAAGAAAATGCTTCTGTTATGTGACTCACCTATTCTGATCAGGACTGTGGTGTAGTGGGAGGAAGGGAAGAATGAACTCTTTTCCATAAGGTGTTCCTCTTTTTGCTTGTTTTTTATTTTACTGGAAGCAAATAGCAATGGGGAATGGGGGGAACATAGATTCTCAACAGGAAAAGAGCTAGCTTTATTGCATGCACTCTGGTTCCAGTCTGGATCAGGAGTTCATGTTTCTTGTATCTCACTTTGCAATGATTGAAAAATGTGTTTTGAAGTTTACATATAGTTCCAAAAGAACAAGCAAGAACATTAAGTTATTTTTGGTAGGAAAAGGACAAAAACCATCACTTTCCCAGAGTGGGGGGAGTCATGAAGGTCAAGAAACAAAAGGGAAAGGAGAAGAATTGATTTCCAGGCTAACCATCATCTTCCATCTGTATTTGCTTATTTATTCATATTCCATCTATCTTGTGCACCCCAGGTTGCCGATTAATTTTCTAGCGAGAACAGACCTGAATTATTCTTTATCCAAATAACATTTCATATGTCTTTCTTTTCTCATTTTATCTCAAATAGGGTATGCTGCAGTGCTTCATTATTCATGAAGGATGTGATTACTTGTGGTTATCAGACTAGAGGGAAGAAGAGATAAAATGACAACCTTTTTTCAGGAAACCAAACTATCCCCCCATTTAACTTGGAAATTCCATTAGTTAATTGTTAACCTATAAAAACATTTCTGTGGATAGTTTGCTTCAAACATAGACCAATTATTGGATTATCAAAGACTTTGGATTGTTTATTTGGCTTGTCAGGAGGAGCTGGTAAACCCCATTTCTTTCAGCCTTCCCTCCAGCACGTTCTTACTGTTTTCCCCCGACTTCTCTTTCTTCCCCCTTTGAAGTCTGGATTTTTAAAACAACCACTGTTCTTCTTCTAGAGAAGGAGGGGACAAGGTTATTCTCTTTGGCCTTATATGGCCATGTCTGGATTTGTCTCCCTTGCCTGCCAACTTGTTCCCACCATTGTTTACATCAGCATACACTGGCTGGGGAATTCTGGGTGTTGAAGTCCATACGTCTTAAAGTTGACAAGGTTGAGGAACCCTGGTTTACATGCTTAGATTATGTTGATTCTATGTCTCAGAATCAGCTATCAATCTTGGGATCTCTGGAGGAGTCAAAATTAGTGAAGGAGGTGAAACTTATTTTGACAGTATGTGACTAATTTCATCCCATATTGGGATTCATCAGACATACATAGCCAGATCTTTTTTATGCGGTTCAACCCTCTATAGGGAATTTAGGCACTTTAGATGATTGTATATAGTGCATTAGGTTTAGGAGCTATCCAGGTCCTGGTGCTCATTAATACATTACAGTAATACATTAAAAGCATATTAGTACTAATGTAACAGGTCTATTATGGGGACTAACCCCTTGGCTGTATACTTTTAGGTTCCTCACAGATGATATGTTACATTGATATTTCCAAACTAGATACATGAGATTATTCATACAAACTGATTTAGAGTGATTTTCTTTGTGTAAAAAAAAAAAAAGGTAAATTAGTTGGTAATTTGGTTAATGTTGTTTTCAAAATTCTGTGACTTGGGCTATAGTTCCAGTTTAATCAGGACTATTACTGAGAATTATCCAGTAAAGAACTGCAAACTTCTTTTAGGGTTTAGCACAGCTTTCCTCAACCTCAGATCTGGTTCTTTCTAATTCTGTTGGGATACTTGTAGACCTCCCAGTCAACATCGCTGAATTCTTGGAGTTACAAACTCAATATTTGTAAAGTCTATTGATAACATAGTTTTATGAACTCATGAGGTGACTGAGGAGTACTGGAGGATTATTTATTTCTGTAGGGGAAAGAGGAGAGTAAATTATATTCCCACTTTTCCCTAACAGCAGTAACCCCGTGAGTGGGGTTGAGCTTGGGATAATGATTCACCCAAGATCACCAAATAAATAGCTATAGCTAAAGGAGAACTAGAACCTAAGATGTCTGGCTCTGATTCCACCAGATTTTGGCCCTATTATAGTGGATTTTCACATTCTTTCCTGAAAGAGAATGAGTGAAATTTAGAGCAGGTGAACTGATAGTTTCAACATATACAGCGGAGAAAAACAAATTTGCTCAACTCCATCATAACATTTAAAAAGACTGGAAAGCCAATGCTCAAGGTATGATAAAAGGCAACAAGTGAAAAGGTTAAATTGGAATCCATGCATCTGATTTTTTTCAGTTCCAAATTAGTAGTACACAGATTTCCTGGCCCTGTGTTTCTCACTACTTGAATTCTACAGAGCAATATAAAGTAGCTGACCTACAAGCTACTTTATTTTAAGTGCACTTTCAACCAGTTTAGTCCGTTAACAATGTACCACTTGGCTGAACATTTTCTTTTACATTCAAATGGATTATAAATAATTCTGTAGGTTTTCTCTGCATTTCAGACTGAACAATCTCTTTTTACTTCCTTACTCTGCACTTCTTCACAGTTAGTCTATTAAAATCCTACTGACTCTAATGGGGCTTTAAGAATTTAACCAGGTGAATCCTTTTCTCTTTTATTGCACTTATTCAAAGTTCTCTTTTTGGCACACAAACTAGAAGCTCCCTTTTACTTTTTTAAATAGTTTTCCAGACTTTATGAAGTTTTTGAAAAGAAATGTTAATGAAGGATTTTAATCCTCCTAATATAGAAAAATGGAACAAAATATTCTTGCTTCTTTAATGCTTCATGAGATCATATTCTTAATGCCTGAACTGCTACGTGTTAGAAAAGCAGGTTTTAGTATATTATGGTTATTTGAAATCATTGAAGCTACATGTTATAAAGGGAGCACATTTTTAACTTACAATAATATTGTGGAGTCCTTGGGGTTCTCTGAGCTTGGTTGTTTTCTTGCAGAAATTTCGTTACCCATCTAGGTAACATCTTCAGTGTTAGAAGGGAGTGGGGTTTGCTCTCTGTTTATACACAGTACTCACCCTGTCAGTGTTGGTGGGGGAGTTGTTTTTTCCTTGGTAGTTCCTAAATTAGGCTGTTGTTTACTACTTGATTGTTTGTCTGGATGTAACTGAAGATGTTACCTAGACGGGTAACGAAACGTCTGCAAGAAAACAACCAAGCTCAGAGAACTCCAAGGACTCCACAGTTCAACCCTGGGCTACATATATTCTCTTCTATTGTTACAGTAATATTATCATAGTTCAAACCAATATGCTAGTTTATGATAATGATAATATTATCATATCAATAATAATAATATTATCATAGTTCAAACTAATAATATTCAGACAAGTATGACTGTTCTTTGAGTCATTTCTCCATGAGGCGATTTAGTAAATACAAAAGAAGGATGTAAAATGCATTATTTAAATATCTTTTTTCCTTCACCCAATAGGATTGCTTAATTTGAACTTGGTTTCTACTTCATTACTGCCAGTTGTTGTAGACTGAAAATAAACGTATTATTTTTAAAAAAATTCAAAGCTAAGTAGCAAAAAACCCTTTTCTTCTTTGACCGAACAGTGATCTATTTTCCCATTCTTAAGGTTATGCTCCTATAGACACTTACTGGGAAGAGCCCTATTGAATTCCTTACTACTTCTGCACAGATAACCCAAATAATTTGGAAGCATGTTTTTCTGAGCCATCCTTCCTTTCTCAAAGGAAAAACGCTGCCCCGGACCAACATACTTTTAAAGATACTTTTCTCCTGTGGCCTGGATCAATCTAGGTTAATAAAATCGTGCATCGGGAGATACTGTGACACAGGTTTATTTACTTGCTTCTATGAAATTAAAAGTAACTTATCAGCACTTGATTTAAAAAAATATATAATTATTATGTTATTGTTGTTTTGGAATAGAGTAAAGTAGATGGATAGGCCATGTTACAGATCTGTGAAAAAAGAAAGATATAAATAACTTGCCTTCATATAGGGAATTGGTCTGGTCTGCTCAAATATATTTTGAATAACTTTTTAATTTGAAAGTTCCAAGAATTATAGGAACATAGGAAGTTGGTTTATGGTGGATCAGCATGTTTGTGCGTTTAATCAAGAGGTGAACAATCTTTCAGGGGCAGGAGTGTAACCCTATGTGACACAAAGGGGTGATGTCAGGATTATCTGCTTTTTTTTAGATCTCTAACAGAATTTTAGAGGCTTGCTCTTTAAAAAGTGGGTCAGACCTATTTGGGGACTTGCAGTTCATGTGCTTGCTGCCTCAAAATACTGGGACTGATTTCTGCCACTGATTTCCAGTAATTGGGTTCAGAATAAGTTGGGGGAGTGGGAAAGAGAGATTTGTGGGCTACATGCTCTCCTTGGTCTTTAGGTTGTGCACCCCTGATTTAATCCATTGTTGTGTGGAAACTCACAGAGGGTTTCCAGGATCTCAGGCATCTCAATGACAGCACTGTATTTGTGTGTGTGCATTTACTACACCATGTATGTGCACATGCCAGCGAGAGATTCTAAAAAGAAATCTTACTCAGTTTCATCAGAAGCAGCTGTTCATTTGAATTGTGGTTTAATAATTTATAATGCCAGTAGTACTTTATACAGCAGTATGTGCTATCAAACAACTCTTTCTTCCATTCTCAATTCTTAAATAGTAAAAAAAAAAAAAAAAAAGACTTGTGTTTTTGTGTGTAGCAAATTGATTTAGAACATGTAAGGGGAATCCGGACTGTAATCCAATTCATTTATTATGATGGTTCATAACCTAACCTGCCAAGCTTCTTCTCTGGATTTTGACTCATTCCCCAATCCTGTTCCCATGCCTCTTCCTTTCTCCTAATGTTCAAAGAGGTTCTAGAAATAAGCTTCACTCGGTGATTCAACACTAAGAAAGGAAGCTTCACTTTACTCCATCCAGAGGAAATCTCCATCAATTGATGGAGCAATGGAGGAAGTGAGCCTGGGATGCGTGTAAGATCTCCATACATATGTGTATGTGGATATGGATAGTATACAGTATATACTAGTAAGCCATGATGATGTGTTTTACTATTGAATTTTATCATATTGTGAAATATTTTTAGTTTTGTACATTGCCTGGAAATGTGCAACATGATAAAAATAGCAAACTATATCTACTGTAGGACACTAAAGATGGAATCAATTTTAAAAAGTGGGGGGTGGTGTCTTCTGTAGCCATTATTAGCTCCATCAATATTTCTTCTGCTTTTGGAACCTTTAAGGATTACCTTCAGCATTAAGATATTTTCATATAGACCTCAAGTCCAGAAAGTAGCTTTTACTTCAGAGAAAGCAAGGAAATTTCACATATGCTGAAGACACCTGTTTGCTTCTACAAGATTCCTCGTTAAACAAAAACCTACCCATGCAATGTTCTGTCAATAGTAAAATAAGTTTGTCTGTGTGAATCAAGGCACATGGATGATGAATGCCTCAGTCGTAAACTCCAGCATTTAGTAAAGGACTGAATAGAACCAAATGCTAGGCTTTTTCTCCACACAATGATCAACCCTTCCTTTGCCTCATCACCTGTCCATATTCCTCATCCTTGAATAATGTGAAGTCTCCCTTGAGTTGAGCTTGACTCTGACTGGCATGTGCTGTTCTCTCACTTCCCCCCTCCCTCCCTTCCTTCCAAGGGAGTAGTCTTACTGACTACCCCAAATGAACCAAGTCTGAATGGTATGCAACTCCTCAATATGTAACTTGGATTTAAATAAATAATACATATGAAAACCAGAAGACATACTCAAAAGAATACCACAAATTCCTTATCAGGGGGATAGTTACTGTATAGTGAACTGGCCTCCAACAGTATAGAGGTTTGCCATTGTTAGCTCTGGGATTTTTTTTTTTTTAAATTTCCCAGACTCATCTACAATTTCTTGGTTTTCTCCCATCTAAATACTACTCAGGTCTGACCCTACTTAGCTTTTTAAAGATCAACTAGCTACTGCCACCTGCAGATGCCTCATCTCTGCACCACACAGGGGATTTGGCTCAGTGGCCTAGGTGGCCTCTTCCCTTCCAGCTCTATAATCCTATGATTCTTTGTATAGATTATATGTACAAACACAAGGAGCTGTTGATCATAAAGCAGGCATGTTTCCTCCTCACGTGTTTAGCGAACTTACCTATGGCATATGAAGACAAAGTCCTAGAGTGCCTTCATATAACTGTGTTTCATGTTCAGTCATATACATATATCTTTTTTTTTTTACAGGGACAAAAAAAGAAGGACAGAAAGATCAGGAGGCCAGCAGACCTACCATTTCATCCCCCAAGAGGCTGGTAGTATCAGCTACCAAGCTCCATTCACCAGGTATTTGTAAACTGGGAACACTTGTTTTGGAAAAAGTTTTAAATTTGTAGGTGGGAAATTATTAAGATATGACTTTCTGGAATAATTCCAAGACTATTCAAATCTGTAGAAGGCTGAGCAAGAGGTGTGTGCCTCCTTTTAAATGGTTAAAGCAGCAATGTCTTTTTCCATTGTGTGACCATTTCAAAAGCTACTCCCAGCATTGCTTACAAAGCCTCTTATATTAATGTTATACATTTTTTCTGATTGACTAGGGGAAATGGGGAAGAAGAAGACAGAAGGGTTATTTATTTGTTAGGTTGCCCTGCATGAACACAAACTCTATAAACATTAAATCTCAGACAGTCAAGCATCAGTAAGCAGGCTTCATTATATGAGCAGACAGAGCAAATTGTATCAGATTATCTCTGGATGGAACAAAACCATGTTTTGTTTTGTTTTCCAAAATGAGGACATTGTTGTTAAAAGTTTAAAATATGGAAGCTATTTCAGAAATAGATGACTTTAATCTGTCAAGAAATGCTTCATGTTATGCATAATGTACCAACTATTCCAACCATGGTTCTTTTTTTAATGTTATACCATATTACCAAGCATCACATTTTCTATAGATAATATAAGAAGAAAAAATAAATCCTGAATTTTTAGCTCACGTACAAGTCTGTGTTCTGCTTTTCCTTTACTTCTCTGTCAGCAGTCCCTGCATTCAATTGCAATATTGTTTTCTACATCTGTACATAATTAAAAAGCCACTAGTGGAGACAACCAGTTTGTAACAGTGAACAATAAATGAAAAGGTCAGGTGAATATATGCATGTGTACTTAGGGCTATAGTATTGATTTGCCTGATTAATAAGAGTACTCAATGAAAATATTTTTAATGAGCTAAAATTATTCCTCAATTAGTCAGATAAATTGGAGGGGTGTTGGAAATGTTTAAATGTCTGTACAAATCAACTTGCAAATAAAAATAGCACAGGCAGGCATTTCCAAATTCTATCTCCTCCTTCCCCAACACAATGAAGATTAGTACAATCAATGGATTAACATTTATTTTGGCAGCCTACATTCTGATTGTGAAACTGCATAATTTAATATAGAATACCCTAAAGGATCCTTGTCAAGGTTCAATAGCATAAATACTTTTCCTTAGCCCTTTTAACAACACTTAGTCAATTATTCACATGATCCTAAAGGGATATACTGTAATGGAATTGTATCTCTTTCTAAGATCAAGTCTCTATTTACCTCTTTCCAGTCTTTCAAAATATGAAAATAAACTATTCTGAATGTAAAGTTATGGGATGATTAGTTTTGTAATGTAGCACACTTTTAAGAAGTTATCCATACAATCTTTAAAATACTACTTGATAGTTCACCATAACCTCCAAGCATCATGTCATCCCTGCATGTTTTTGCAACTGCCTGAAAAATATATAGCATTACTTCTTTGCTGCCTTATCTGTAAAATACCTAAAAGGCTTTTCATTGTTTCCTCTAATGTACAGTAACTGCCTTTGGTAGGTAGACATGTACAAAATTTGTCACGCTTTTTTTCAATTTCCTATCCTCCATTAGTTCATGGAGAATGAGAAATTTTTCCTCAGTGTTTCAGGGGTAGTATTGATGGTCTCATTTAGAAGATAGAGCCGTCCCATCTCATATTGCTATGACAATATTTGTTTTAATTGTTGTTCAGTTGTTTCTGACTCTTCATGATCTAATGGACATCATTTTGCCAGGATTGTCTGTCAGTAGCTAAGTCTTGGAATTCTTATCAGCTTACGTCATCTGTGATAGTATCTAGCCATTTGTTTTCTAAGAGTCTCTTTTTTTTATTGCTTTCCATTTTTCCAAATATCAGGATCTTCTCCAGAGACTCGTGCCGTTCCATTATATTTCTTAAATATTTACCTTTAGCTTAATTATTAGTGCTTCCTTTGATCACTCCGATCTTACTTGATCTAGTATTGAATGATTTGATCTTCTTGCAGTCCAAGGTAGTCTCACCAATTTTCTCTAGCACCACAATTAACAATTTTTTTCTGATAGTCAGGTTTTTCATAGCCATATTTAAGTTGCCTTTGTTATCAGCGCAACGCCTCTGCACTTCAATATTTTGTCCAGATTCATAATAGCCTTTCTTCCAAATATGAGATGTCTGTTTATTTCATGATCATAGTCATCATCCCTGTAACGTCTACTACTATTTTAATATCTTCCCTGCCTATTTGCATTAGGATGGCATTGCCTGTTGACATAATCTTCAGGGGGGTGGGAGGATTAATGCTGATCAGCAGACCAGCTTTTTCATTCTCTTCTTTCACCTTCAATAAGAAATTCCTTAAGTCTTTCATGCGTCCAGCCATCAAAATATATCATCAGCATATCTAAGGTTATTTATGTTTCTCCCAACAATTTTAATTCTGATTTCTGTTTCTTCTACTCCCACATTTATCATATATACTGCATATAAACAAATCAGGTGACAATTATAACCTTGCTGTATTCTTTCCCGGTTATGAACCATTTAGTTGTTCCATATTTCAGTCTGTTGCTGTTATTATGTTATTATAATTAATTATATTACATATAATGTTATATTATGTTATTATGTTACTGTTGTTGGTCATCATATAACTTCTTCTTGTGGTTTGGTACATCCATGTTTTTAAGGGGTATTTAAGTGTGATGTGGTATATCCAGTCAATAACTGTTCTATAATCTATAAAGCAAAAATAGGTATATTTTTAAGACTCTCTTGCTTTTCCATTATCCATTGGATGTTAGCAGTGACCATAGGTGCCTCAGCCTGTTCTGAATCCCACTTGTATATCTGACAATTTCTGTTCCATGTACTGTTGAGTTCTAAATTGCAGAAAGTTAAGTAGTACCGTACTAGCATGTGAGTTAAGTAAGGTAAGTGGTTTATATACAAATATACACATAGATCATAAGTGGAGGCAATACTAATAGCTTATTTCTGCCAGGAAGCATATCCACTGTTTCACATCAGGTCTTCAAAGACATACCTGCATACTCAGGTAGTTAAATTTAACTCATAGGAAATCTCAATTTTCCCTCTTCTGAAAACTTCAGTTAATCATCTTGGTCATCTCCCTAGGCTTCCCATGATGTTATTTTTCATTTATACTATCACTGCCCTTTTAAAAGCATGTACCCTTGTTACAACAGTTCTACTCTGACAAGTTGGATTGAGTGTGGCTGATCTCCCAAATGATCTTGAAAGCCATTTTGAAGGTCTAATATTGCTTCTCAGCATGGCCTGGGCTACTTTTGGGGAAACTTTCATAGGTCCAAAAGAAATAAACCAATCTGAATATACTCTATACCCAACTCAGGGTGAGGATCTCTGACACTAAATATATATTGCAGTGAAAGTTTATATTTGAGTGAAGTGCTGTTGTATTTCAAGTGACAAAATGCTAGAGATGAAACAATTTAACTGATGTTCTATTTTTCAAAATTATGACAGTAAAAGAAGAGAGACAGCCATACTGTATATAGCAGGACAACACATGCCAGCATTTTAAAGCAGACACTCATTTTCTGTAGAGCTAGCATTTCTTTTCAGGGCCCCCAAAAATCCCACAGCATAGCTTGTATTAGGCAATTTTCTACTTCCAGGAAAATGTTACAGCTCAGAACCGATGTACTGATTTGGACACACAGTGTATTACAAGTAAGAAAGATTTACTATCAAACACACTAGGAATAAAAGTCTGTGTTTGACAGGGGACATTCTATAGGCTAGTGTTTCTTGACCTTGGCAACTTTAAGACATGTGGACTTCAATTCCCAGAATTCCCCAGTCATCTTTCAGTTGTCATGCTTATTTAACAAACTAAAAGCACATCACATTTTGTTATGCTCATTTCTCAATTGGCAAGCTACGAACTATGCTACTATGGATTACCTATGGACAGAAGTGAGTCAGTGTACATCAAACAGTATGCACATTATGATGGAAATCAAAACATTATAGCACTGTGGTGTCTCCTTTATTAAAGCACTGTCTGTATGCTGGCTAGCCTAATGTAAACCAAGGAAGGTGGTCCAGACACTAGTGTATATTGTGCTGTGGAAACAGAAGAGCAGGGGGGACAGATGAAGAGAGTATTAAGAGGCTGTTCCAAGCCAACTGCTATATAGGAAGAATTGTTACACTTTCCTTTTGTACTAAGGGTACTTCCAGTGGAGGCACGTGTTCTGCAATTGCTTTACAACATTCATGGAATTTTAATTTCTGCAAAACTACTGATCGATTATGCTATTGTATCCTAGTGAGATGAGTACATTCAGCCCTGCCTGTGCTTCCATATATGAAGCCACAATATCACTGGATTCTTGAATATGTTTAAGAAACTACTAGTGTGCTATAAGTGAAAGAAAGAGGATTCCTGTTTCTTTCATGACTGTGAAAAAAATATGGCACTTCAGCAGATATCCTGGGGTTTTTTTCCTGCCTTTGATGACTCCAAATGCACCAGTGTATATTGTTGTAAACAAGGTAATCGTAGTTGATAGGACACAGTAATGAATGATGAGATTCTGTAACATCTGAATAGGAGAAATGTTTGAAGTGGCACACTAATTGACTATCACTGAGCTTTTAGAAATCAAGCATGAGAGACATTTGGCTATTGACGATACAGGCGTCCTCTCAAAATCTCCCCCATAAGGTCTGGTAGAGAGGAGGGGGACAGGGAGGGGGAGGAGGAGGAGGAGGAAAAAAGGGAGGAGGAAGAAGCATATTGTGTTCAAAATTGTACCTACAGAAGCAGTCAATAACTGGATAAGTAGTCAGTATTGGCCCAAGAATTAGAATGAAATGGAGAATGTTTTGGAAAGGAGAGCACAAGAGGAGACAGGTACCCTGTGCCAAACAGGGGAAAAAACATTGTTAAAATGCAAGCGCCTTATTATTTTTCACATCTGTCCACCCTAAAATGCCCAGGAAATTACTGTACTGACTGTCTGATATTTGGAGCTTCTAACCTGCTTCCAGCAAAAATGTGTCTGTCTACATTTGAACAGTCTTATTTTCTAACATCTATGTATATGTGGGGTATAATTTAAAGCATTTCTAAAGCAATTATGCCCATGCCCTAAATAATATCCTTCCTCATAAGTTCACAACTGCAAAAAAAGACTTGGAATCATTCTTTGTGCATTGTATTTTGTAGATTCTCTGCATGAAGCAGAAAAATGGTAAGACAATATGCATACTGAGTTCTTCTGTTAGCACTAGATGAGTAGATAAGTTCAAGATTATCCATAAGGACAAAAATCACAGCTTAAATTACAAGGACATTTCAGAACATTTGGAAAGACAATTTACAGGCATTCAGTTCAAATATTGTAAGGCTGCAGGGATTTGGAAGAGTTGAACAAAGTTTCGGGGAATTTTCTCTAATTAAATCTGAAACAATTTAGCTGTGGAATCCCCAAGGAAGTCACTCTGAAATAGATTCACTGACCTTGTTACTGTATAGCTTTGAAGTTTATTGGATTCTTAGTGTTTTAGAAATAAAAGCACATTTCATTTAAAAAAAAAATGGATGTCCTGCTTTATTGTTTCTTTCTATCCAGATCATTATAATAATTGACAACAGAAGATACTGCTTCAGCTTTTGCAAAAAGTTCAAACAGTTCTAGTTGATTCCAAAGTATAGCAAAAGCAACAGAACTAATAACAAGGTTGTTTGTCCTCCACTATTGCCCTGACATATTGTCAGCCTTGCAAGGTAGTCCAGACAAAAAGCATACCCAGGTGAACTAATTCTACTTTATTGTAAGGTTACATTAACAGAATCTTGCAAGTCTGAAAGTACATTTCTCCCCTGTCACATTTACAGCCCAAGAAACTAGGGAGGGTCCCTTCTGAGACATTTGCCATGCTCACATTCCTGCTGTGGGCTAAGCTACCTCTTATGCCACCATTGCCCTGGCTGCAGCTCTTCCCCCTGTCTCCCAAGACCATTCCCACATACCATTAAACATATTACATATATTTCATTTCATGCCATTTTTATGATAGCTTGCTGCTTCTTAGTGCGTAGAAAACATAGACTAGAGAATCCCAGGTTTAATTTTTACTTAGTTATCAAATTTTTAGTGATTCTGGATCAACCTCTCACATATCTCTGATCCATTTCATATCATAACAGATTTCATTATTTTTATTAAAAGTAATTTCTATTGACAGAGAGAGCCAGTTTGGTGTAGTGGTTAAAGCACCAGGCTAGAAAGCTGGAGAATGTGAGTTCTAGCCTCATCTTAGGCATGAAGCCTGCTGGGTGACCTTGGGCCAGTCTCTCTCTCTCTCTCTCTCTCCCTCCCTCCCTCCCTCCCTCTCTCTCTCTCTCTCTCCCCTCTCTCTCTCTCTCTCTCTCTCTCCCTCTCTCTGCGGTAGGAAGAAGGCAATGGCAAATCACTTCTGAAAGTCTTGCCAAGAAAACTGCATGGAGTAGTCCAGGCAGTTGTCAGGAGTCAACGCTGCCTTGAAGGCACACATATACACTATTGACAAAAATTGGGTGTTTCAGACAAGAAGAAAATACCATTTGCATTGGGTTTCAAATGGTTATGATGGAAGCAAAATTAGTATTCAGGCCTTGTTGCCTGAATGAATAGAGAGAGGAGTGGTGATATGCACACCAGCTTTGCTCTAGTAATCCCAGGCATTCCTACTCTTCCTTCATTGGCTGAACACAGGAAGAGTTCTGTGTAAGTGGAATCCAAAACTCTTCATCACAGAGAGTGTCCTATATGCAGTCAAAACTCAATGCAAGAAAAATTGTGAGTAGAGTTGATGCATTGCAAATATTGGAAGTAAGGCTAGAGTGACCTTCCTCATTTCAGCCTCCAACAGGTCAAGCAATAATACCTGAATTTTGTTTTTATTAGGAACCAGTTTATATGTTATACACTCACTGAACAGTACAGGTAGTCCCCAGTTTAAGAATGAGTTCCATTCCCAAGATCTGTCCTTAAGTCAAATTTGTATGTAAGCTGGAACAGTATTATTGTATAATACCATATAAATAGTATTGTGCAATGAACTTGAACCATTGTATATTTCACTCAAATCATTGTATTTAACTTGAATTTTGCTACAGTAGGCTCTATTCTTAACTATGGGTCATCCATAACCCGGGCATTCTTAACCCGGAGACTAGCTGTACATAGCTAGAGCAGCATACCTATCAGTTGTCCCAAATTGTTCAAAACAGCCACACCTTTCAAGGTGCCATCCTACAGCAAAACCCTGTTTTGATAAATCTTGGTTCCCAACCCACCAACTTCCTATAGAACACTTCATACTACTCTTAGTCTTACTAAAACTGTTGTATCCATTAGGCAAAGTTTTTACATTAAAGTAATGGTAATACTTTACCATTCTGCAAAGAGTCCTAATCTATTCTCTGAAGGTTTCCTGCAGAACCCACAACTGTGTAGTCTTGGTCTAGTGTAAATATCAATGTCAGAAAATGTCATTGAGCAGATTTTCCAGGCCTTCAGAGTGTTTTCTCACCCTCCCTTTCTAGATAAATTCACCACAAGTGCTATTTGGCACCTGCAGTTCATCAAAAGTCTATGAAAACCCATGAGACTATCTTTGAACACTGACATCAGCTCTGGAAAACATCTGTGAGCACTACAGATTATTGTGAGGAGCAGAAAATAGCCACAGAAGCTTTGATGTGGCCACCAATGTTTAGTTTTGGAATAATTATATCTTAGGCCTGTTAGGACTCAAGCTGCATATTGTGACTTCTATAGATGAGTTTAAAAAAATAAAACTGAAGTAGTTTTAGCTTGCTGTGTTGCTAGAAACAAGGCCAGTGAATTCCTTGAAATGTGAAACTTTGTGATATAATTCTATTATGTGACAGTGGTGTGAAACATAACTCATTTATTTGCAACCTCAGTTGGCTTCTGCATCACTTCAGTATTTGGAAAAATTAAGGTACAGATTCTTTCAGGCACAGATGCATTTTTCTTCCTCCTCCTCTCTCTCTTTCCTCCCCCCCCACCTTTTCTTTTCAGATAAGTGTAACTGCGTGCCTGTGCCATTGCTCTTCTGCTATGCTAGTCAGATTGTTCAAAGACAGTTGTCCGTTCCAACATTCACTCCTCTCTGCATGCAGGGGAGAATATAGAATGTACTCGTTAGCCTCTCCACCACGTTCCAAGGGCTTGCAGCTCGTACTCCTCACATACTGAAGATTAATTTCTTTCCTAAGGAGCTTTTGTAATTACGGGAGATCCCTACATAATTTAGAACATAGCTAGGTAATATTTTTGAGCCAGTGAGCACCTTGGAAATTTTGAGAGCCTGCTGTGGGCATTCCCACAAAATGGCTGCAATGGAGAAGATTTACCCATTCATCAAGGCCAAAAGCAAAATGCTCATTTACCAGAAAACAAGATGTTAAGATGGCTTCTTTGCTCTACTTCTCTTCCCCCCCAGATGATCTCTACCATTGCAGCTCACCTTTGTATTCTTTCAGGTTGGGTAGATGCACGTTCAAACATTTTGTTTTCTAAGGATACCCATATAGGGCTCAGAAGCATTTTTGTAAAAAGAAATTATGCTGCTTTGCCTTCTAGCATGCCAGCTGCTATTACATTTATTTTTTTTTATACTAAAAGAATCTAAAAACATGCAATTAACATCAGGGGGTTAGGGGGCTTGTCAGAAATATTGGTAATGGTAATTTTTAGACACACAAATACAAATCATCCTCAGCTTGCTTTTATGAACTAGTTGTCACTAATCATCAAACCGTGCTGATGATTCACTGTGCAGTAAAGTGGTTATGATCATTTGGGTTCACACAAACCCTTGCAGGAAGATGCTGCAGAATAAGGGCTTTTTTAGAATCTTTCTGAATCCACTCTGTGTGGCTTCATGCAAATTGCTAATCGTACAGAGATAATCTTGGGGGTGTGGTTTCCCAGCAGATGGAAAGTCTTCAGAGCAGCCTTTGATTTTCTGGAAAACCAATTCTAAACCCCTACCCCAGCACCAGCACCAGTATTTACATACTTGATAAGACAGATAAACATATTTTTTAAAAATGCCTATATCCAAGTCTTCCATTAATTCCTGTCTATGTTTGCCACTAATCCCTATATATCTGGGGTTCAGAGATGAGTTCTCTGACCTAGGCACTCAGACTAGCACCATCTGTACACAAGAAGAGAGCATCAACAGATTGGGAAAAACATCATGATTTAGAAAAGTAAAGATAGAAGGATATTTAAAGAAAAAGCCTAAACCCAAGACTGGGATACAGATAAATGAGGACTGAGCATGCTCATCAGTACAAGGAACACTTACTGACAGCAGGGGGAATGGAAAATGGGAGGAAGAAGAAGGGAATGGAGGCCTCCACTCTGCAACAATATTGTATTGGGGTTAAACTTTATTCTATTTTTAGGAATGTTGGAGTCACAGTGAATAGCCAGCTGAAAGCCAGCGCTCTTGTGCTGAAGGAGCCTAGAGGTTTTGCTTACTGACAGGGTGTGTGAAACAAACCAGTATAAACAAATCTAAACATAGATCCTCCATTAACGTTTAAACTTAAATAGCTGCATTGCACTTTAATAAAATACATTTTAATCATACATCTCTTTCTACATCTATGCCTAATTGTTCTCAGTTATCTCTGTCTCCTTGTATTCATGGAGAAGGAGAAAAATGTTCTTGCAGTGCAAACTATCTATCTAAAATGTGGTATTTCCTCTGAGTAAAAAGAGAGTCCGAAAGTCAGCAGCGTGACCCAAGAGATTGTAAAGAAGCCTCTACTGTAGAGTTTTGTATGAGCTTTCTCATAGAAGATTAGTACAGGAAGTATGGAAAAGACAGAAAACTACACTTGAATCCACTGTTTCTCAACCTGGGGAACTTCAAGATGTGTGGACTTCAACTCCCAGAATTCCCCTGGCTGGGGAATTCTAGGAGTTGAAGTCCACACATCTTAAGGTTCCCAAGGTTGAGAAACATGGATTAGAGGTTTGCAAGATGATGATGAGCAATCCAGGCATTTGCATATTGGCTGCTACTTTTGTTCGAGGCTGTTGCTGCTACAGCATCTTTCTCTCTTTCCTGGCAGTTTCATAACAACAGCAGCATCAGAGACTGCCACCAATGCATGGATAATAAGTATTTCTTTTTAAAAAGATCCAAAGCATGTCAACATAAAACTTACCATAAAATATAAAAAGGAGGAGAAAACCTTGTAGGACAGCTTGCAGTTGCTTATTACTGAAGACATTGCAGGCTTGTTTCTGTGCATTAGTTGGTTTTAAAAATCAGTATGCAGATATTTAAATTATGCCTTTTAATAAAATTCATTATGTGAAAAGGTGCTACCAGCCTCTTAATTTTTGGCTGCCATAAAAGATATATATTACTTATATTATAAAAATATCTTATTTTTATATCTGTAATATATATTTATATGTAATATATATGTAATATATATCTTTATAATATTTTTATAATGATTGTTTTTTATATCTTGTTTTATTGATTGTTTACTGCCACCCAGAGTCACTTTTTGTGAGATCGGCGGCCATATAATTCTGGTTAATGAA
Organism: Python bivittatus; assembly: GCF_059951505.1. Lineage (NCBI taxonomy): Eukaryota > Metazoa > Chordata > Lepidosauria > Squamata > Pythonidae > Python > Python bivittatus. Next base: position 22,701,727 of record NW_028277056.1, read on the forward strand.
TACATAAAAATAAAATAAAATCTCTTTTCACTTCACTTCAGACACCCCATGACTGTGACAAGCTATGTTCTTACATACATAACAGTATATTACAGTGTTGGATATTTATTGCTTCTTACAGGACATCCCAAACAAAAGTCACCTGTTCCAAGAAATGGATTTTCTGCAAAGCCAGATTTGCAGACCCGAGAACCTGAACGGCAGTTCATCCAGCAAATGAAGGATAGGTGTGATGAACTAGCCAGAAAACTCAGTTGTGTCCAGGAAGAACTTAAGAGAACCAGATGTGGCTTTGATGTCTTTGTAATAACAACACGGTATTTCTTTCAGAAGGTAAGTAGCAACAATGTTGTTTCCCTGCATTGCTAAGCAGCCTTTTGAGAAATCACAGGTGTTTGGTTATGGCAAAGGCAGAGGAATGTACTATCAATGTGATTTGGTCTATATCAATGGTATAGTAAGAGATGAAAAGGTATGGAGATTCAATTTAGAAGGAATCATTTTGAGTATGATAGCAAGCTCTCTGTCATCCACGTTTGGACAAGCATGTGTGCAGAAACCAGTATATACTGGATGCATACCCAAACTATACAGATCTGAACAGAATTCCTCTGGAAAATAAAACTGAGCTTAAAGACGACCATGGCAGAAGTTCTCAGCAGTGTTATCAGAACTGAATATCACTGAAGATATACATGTACTAGCTGCATAAACTTGCCTTGTCAGTGTGAAAATATTGTTAGTGGTAGAATATTCTATTGGTAGGTCATTCTAAATAATCCTGAACTTCATTTGTTTGGATATATACAAAACTGTGCTTCTTTGGACAGTGGGCACATTCTCCTCAATATTAGTTAAATGTGCACTGTTGTGCATATTCTTCATTAATCTAATAGTGTATTTCAACCTTGGGTAATCTGACAAAAAAGAGAGGCAAAGTTTAAAATGATACTGAAAATACTATTTAATATTAGGTACATTAGAATTCATCCAAAAAGCAGATGTGAATAGTTTTTTTTTTAATTAATTACTGGTGTGTGTGTGTGTGTGTGTGTTCGTTCATCTCTTTCTCTCTCTCTCTCTCTCTCTCTCACACACACACACACACACACACACACGCACACACACAGACCTATTGGCAGAGAATGGAAATACAGAACTTTCTGGGTGCGCTGGCCTTGGTGCTGCAGATATCAGACATAATGTTAAGCAGATTAATATGAATGACAACCTTTCTAAGCATTAAAATACATTAGTCATGTCAAGTGGCAAGAAATATTTTAATGAGAAATATTATTTTGTTAATCAGTGAAGCAAATATTCTGGCCCATTGTCAAGCAGCACAATTAAACCTTTTGGTGAAATCTGTATGTTAGATGTAATAACACTGACATCTATTGGCGGTGGACCTAAAATTACATGCTAGGTAAGCAAAGGATACCTGTCTGGTATAAAAACTACGTGAGTTTTTAATTTGTCCTTTTCAACTAGGATAAAGTAAGCAACAATATTTAAGCTTTACAGTTGTTGCAGTTATGATTGCTTTTATTGTGATTGGTATTTTAACATGAAGATTTTTATAGTGGATCTTGCAGCTATCAGTGCCACCATCTGTTAGGAAAGTAGTTATTAAGGATGTGTCAGTCAGAATTTACTCCATGTCAGTGTTACAGGTTTTTATGCAATACTCATTGGAGTCAAATATTTTGTGATTTTAAAAAAAAACTTCAATAATTGTCATTCACAATTCTCTGTTTATATGTTCCATAAGGTGATTATTTTTATTCACATAACTACCCAACACTTGCTTTCTAAAATTATAAGCACCCCAGTATATGTTTTTATACACATCTTTCCCAAATAGAAGTATAGATATTTTAATGAAAATGTCAGATACTCCATTCCTTGCTGCTCATTTGTGTCATGATGCAGTGCACTGTGAAAAATCAAACTGTTTAAATCCCATTTAAATGTTGAATGGATTTCTTTTATATCTGTGGTAATGCTAAGAACTTCTTTTGGAGGCAATATGTGTAAGAATGATCACCAATGTGTGAGAAGGATCTCTGGTTCTATTGGAGCACCAACTAAACATGAACTAAAGTGAGATGCAGTAGCAAAAAAGATTACTGTAAAGACTTTTGCTGCATTAACTGAACTATTGTGTCCAGGTCATAGAAAGCAATTACCCCTTTGTACTCTGTACTGGTTAGACTACACTTGGATGATGGTGATGATGATCATGATGATCATGAAGATGATGATGATGATGATGATGATAACAATAAAAAAATTCTGTCTGGAATAATTCAATAACTCCCTAAAGGCCAGTAGGGAGGGGCTGAGTCTGATCTCCAATGGGAGGCCACCCCAGAGTAAAGGGGTTGCTGCAGAGAAGCAGTGTCATTTAACCTTGACTCCTTTCACCTCCCAGAAATGTGGGACCACTAATAACCATTCCCAACAAGATGTAATATGTTTCACTAATGTTGCCAGGAGAAGGAAGTCCTGTAGATACCAAGCCATGGGGGCCTTTATAGGTCAAACCAGCTCCTTAAATTGTACTCAGAAGCTGATCAGTAACCAGTGTGGGTTCACAAAATCTGTGTCATATGCTCAGGGGTAGTTAACATGTGGGCTACCACATTCTGTGCCAGTTGTAGTTTCTGACAGGGCAGCTCCATGTAAAATGCATTGCAGTAGTCCAGTCAGATGGTGATGAGGCTGTGAGTCACTGTATCTGGGTTCTCCTGCACCTGGTATGATCATAATTGGTGTGCCAGCCCCTCTAGCCATAGTCTTCATCTGTTGTTCTAGCAACAGCCACAAATCCAGAAGAACTCCCAAATGGCAAATTGTGATTTCATCCAGGAACAACACCAGTGTCAAAACAGAATCCCAGTATACAAACAGTAATTCTGTCTTGCTTGGGTTCAACTTTAGTCTGTTTTCTCCTGTCCAGACCCTGACAGCACCAAAGTACCAGGGCAGAATGTCAACAGTTTCTCCCTTACAGCCCAAATTGGCAATGCAAAATTGGTTATCATCAGCATATTGATGATATTGTACACAAACTATCAGATGACTCACATCTGGTGGCTTCATATAGATATTAAAAAGTAGGAGGGAGAAGCCTGAGCTCTATGACACTCCACATGTCAGAGGCCACCAACATGACTTCTCCTTCCCACACCATGACTGAACCTGTCCAGTAAAGGAGCAGCATCACTTCCAAACAATGCCTCCAATCCTCAACCTTCATAGGCAGTGCAGAGAGATAACATGGTCAATAATATCAAAAGCTGCAAACAGATCCAAAAGGAGAAGGAAGAGTGAACTACCCAAGTCCTGACACAGGTCATCAAGGAGAGCAACCAATGCCAACTCTATGTATGGGCCCGAAACTGGAATGAAAAAAAAGTCCAGTTAATCTGCTTTATCTAGGGTAGCATGAATCTGGTCTGCCACCACTGTCTCAACAGTGATTTCTTCCTAGAAAGGGAAGATTGGAGACTAGGATGGTAATTGCTTAAAACCCTTGAATCTAGGGAGGACCTCTTCAGAAGGGAGCCTCCTTCAAGATAGTTAGGAACTCCCTCCCCCCAAAGTAAAGAGGCATTGACAATTTCCTGGATCCAGGTGGCGACTTCCTGCAATACCAAGATGGGCATGGGTCTAAAAAGCGGGTGGCAGAAGACAACCTTGATAGTACCTTATCCAGGAAAATGGCAGACAGACTGGCTGTTACGGTAAACTGAATTTGTATTTGGGTTTATGTTGTATCACACTGAATAAAAATATGATAGTGATGTTCACATAGCTTTTGTTTAAAAACAGTGTTACCATACTGTTGCCTGGCAGTATTTTTTTTAAAAAAATATATGAGAATACTATACTACAAAATAGTCTAATTCCATTGTGGTTTACTTCAAAGATTGTGTTTAAAATGTTTACATTTTATTAAACCTCTATAAAGTTGAACTAAGTATGTTTGGTGGGAAGAACATAATTATTAATTATGATAAAGGAGTGTTAGATAACATTTTAATTCATGTTTGGGAATTATAACTTTCATAAGATGCTCCCTAGTCATGGCTCCTGGCAGTTATGATCCTGTATTAATATCTTTCAAGAATAATTTAATTGCCTTTCCTATATACTGCAAAAGGTTGGATTGTATGATCCTTTGTGGTCCCTTCCAGCTCCATCATTCTATGATTCTATGATCTACATACATGGTAGGCACTCTTGATTCAGTTTTTGCAAGCCAAAATAAAAGGGCTTTTACAGTAGGGAGGTTTGAAAGGACTCTGTTGGACTCCATCTCTGCAGAGGTGGTAACTCCATTAAAGTAGTCCACTTTAAGACACTAGCAGGTCTAAAAGAATTCCAGATGTTTTGCAGATTGTAAATTTGGAAGGACCATTAGGCCATCAAGTCCAACCCCCTGCAGAGTGCAGAAATCTTAATTTAAACATCACCAACAGATGGCTGCCTAGTCTCCCTTTCAATGCATCCAGGGAAGGGGAACCAACCACCTTCCAGGAATTTGGTTGCTCTTCCCTGAACTTACTCTGCTTTTCTGGATCCTTCTTAAAGGGTGATACCCAAGACTGGACACAATACATGAGGTGAAGTCTGATCAACACAGAAGTTACTTTCTGTGATTAAGGAACAATATTTATAATGATGCAGTCTAAAATTGCATTTGCATTTTTTGGTAGTCATTTCACATTGCTGACTCATATTTATCTTGTAATCAACAACTACAGCAAAATCTTTTTCACATTTTCTATTGCCAAGCCAGGTATCTGAAATACTATAACTGTTCCATTGATTTTTGTTGCCTAGGTACTTAACTTTGCATTTTCTTTCATTAAAATTTCATTCTGTTAATTTCAGTGAATTTCTGATACCTATCAAGACTCTTTCCAATGTTACTTCTATATTCTAGGACATTAACTATCCTATCCACTTTGCCATCATCTAAAGATTTGATAAGCATTTCTTCCACCTCTCATCCATGTCATTAATAAAAATGTAGAAGACCAAAGGAGTCAGAACTGAACTTCCTGACACACCAATTTGTTGAGGAACCATTTGTGGCTCTGAATATGATTTACAAGCCAGTTATGTATATCCATAACTGATAAACCATCCAGATCTCATTTTACTACCATGCTAATAAGAATGCCATGAGTATTTTGTCAGATACTTTGCTGAATTCAAGGCATAATACTTCTTCAGCTGTCAGGCCAGGCCTGACTATAAATCTCTACTCTTCCAGGAAAAGTAATCTCATTTAGGAACAATATAGCAACAGAAAGTCCAGGATAGATTGATTTACTACAGACAAGAAACAAGTCATATATATCACATCTGCCTGCTGCATATATGCATGTGTAGATGTGATTGTGTACTGTGAATGTGTAGATGTGTACATGTGTGTTTCCGTATATGTGTGTATACAGTGGTACCTTGGTTCACGAGCTTAATTTGTTCCACGATTCTGGTCGTGAACCGAATTGGTCACGAACCGAATCAAATTTCCCCATAAGATTCAATGTAAATAAGGTTAATCCGTTCTGACCCCTACAAACATGGTCGCCAACCGAATTGGTCGCCAACCAAATCAAATTTCCCGATAAGGTTCAATGTAAATACGGTTAATCCGTTCTGAACCATATGTATTTTTTTTTAACCACAAAAATATGAAACAAAGTACAGTACAGTACAGTATGAAGAGAGAGAACGCTAACCTTGCTTGAGATGACACCAAAAAACTTCACAGCAAGTGTCTGTCTGCGACCACGATCTCGCCTAGAGGAAGCCACGACCACGTGTCAGAGCAGGGAAGATGGCCGCGGGTCGTGTTCGTCACCCAATGCGGAGTTCACAAATGGAAGCAAAAATTTGTGAATGCTGCTATTCGCGAACCAAATTGTTCGTGAACAGAAGTGTTTGTGAACTGAGGTATTACTGTATATGTATGTCTCTGTATGTATGTATGTATGTGTGTATGGTTATAGTGATTAAGGTGCTAGACAAGGAGCAAGCAGACCCAGGTTCTACTTCTCCTTTAGACACAGAAACTGGCTGGGTAACATTCTCTCTCAGACCAGACTGGGAACTGAAAAAATATCTACCTATCTCAGTGATAGATTACAGTCCATAACCTTCAGTGAAAAGGCTTTCATCATGCAGTGGCTTGATTTGGGCTGATTTTAAACTTAAGCCTCTTTCTCTCCCCTTTTTGAATCAATGGATTCTTGGCCGTTCTTTTTTTTTTTCCCCTCAGCCTTCAGTTTGGAGCTTCATGTTGTTTAGGCAATAGTTCTGTCTGGTCTGAGAAGCTCTGGTTCCAGCTTCACAGCTTCAAACATTACAACATTGCAATGACCTTTTAAGAAAGCTACAATACCTGATCAAAAAGTGAAATACCAAGATCATAAAAGACGTCATCAACCTGGCAACATCTGATCTTAACAAATCCATGCTGAGTTCTGGTAATTACTGCAGTATGTTCCAAATTGCTTCATGACCTGTTCTAGAATCTTTCCAACTATTGATATCAGACTGATTAGTCAGTAGTTTCCTGGATCCTCCTTTCTTCTCTTTTTGAAGATAGGGATAACATTTGCCTTCCTCCAGCCATTTATCATTTCACTTTTTCTCCAGGAATTCTCAATGCCTTTGCTAGTTTTTTGCTGGTTTGGCAGATGTTTGGTTGTTTCGATGTTCTGGCTCCTTTTTTTTTTTTTTAATTGTTCAGTTTTCTTTTTCTATGTCTGTCTTCTAAGCTGCCCAAAATCTACTGAGAGTCAGGCGGGGTCCATATTGAAATGAAAAGATAAAGATAAAGATAAAGATAAAGATAAAGATAAAGATAAAGATAAAGATAAAGATAAAGATAAAGATAAAGATAAAGATAAAGATAAAGATAAAGATAAAGATAAAGATAAAGATAAAGATAAAGATTCAGAACAGCCATCAGCAAGTTCCTTTAATTCCCTAGGATGTAAGTGATCTGACCCAGGCTCTAAAATCATTTCCTTACTGTGCTTCCATCAATCTCAAGCTTCAGTCCTGCCCTTTCATTCTGCTCTTCACAATTACTTGATGGAACTCATGTCCTCTTGTGGAAGAAGGTGGGGCCAAAATAGGATCTGAATTTCTCTGTCTTTTCTTTATTACCTGTTGTCATTTTCCCATCTTACTGAGCAATACACTTAGTATTGTATTGTCGAAGGCTTTCACGGCCGGTTTACACTTCCAGAACACGGCCACACAGCCCGGAAGACCCACACCAGCCATCACACTTAGTATTGTCTGTTTCTTTTATTTTGAACATGTCTAAAAAACGGTATTTTGTTATTAATAACATCTGAGCTTAACTGTCCTGACAACATCTTGACAATATGCTGATGATAATTAATTCTATTATTTTCTTCTTGCTTGACCCTGTGGAAGTTTTAAATGGTTGCCTGGACCTGGGATTTAAAGTACATGTTCTGGGTTAAGTTGCCCTTATTTATTTATCAAATTTATATAGCTGCAAGTATAATTCTGGATGGGATACAATAAAATGATTGCTTGAAAAGAGAAGGTTCACTATATGGCATTGCCCTTTGATTCCTAGGCAAGGAATGACTAGCCCAATTTTGGCTGGAACACCAGCTCTGCCCCTTTCTAGGAAAGTTGGAAGTGATTCATACCTTTATTACTGCTTGTTTATACTGCTGTAACACCTTCCACCTTTGAAAAATATTTAGACACTTCAGCTGATGCAAAATATAATGACTTCGTTTGAAATATGCTGTAGAGAACATATCCATCTTGAACTAAATCCACTGGGTTACAATTAATTTCCAAGACATCCCAAGGTTCTCATTTTGACCATAAAACCCTCAAATAAATGGCTATATCCATCCAAATTATTTGACTGGATTTCTTTCTTCACTATAGATAAGTTCACTTAGTATTATGAGAAGCATCATTACTTACCATCCTTTATTTCCACAGAATAACAAACAGGATTGTTTAATTTAATTATGGGAGACAGGAACTGGAGATTGCCTGCCTTGCAATTTGATTATAGTCTTACGTTATATATCTAGTCATGCTAAGCATGGCAGAGCAGCTGTCTGAAGGATGTATAAGTAGGCAAACCACTGGTAGAAAACTCTCTTTGCTATCTAGGATTCAGTTTCACTGTCACCTTAAGATGCCTCTCTCCCAAAGCTATTCAGTACAAGATGTGTCAGTGAGATGGCACCTGGCTGTTGGGATTCTTTCCAGTTTCTTCATTTTCAGTTCATTTCACACTGTAGGACAATTGTTATGCAGCTTTCAAACTGGTTCTTTAGCCAGAGATCCCAGTTTCAGAATGTAGGTATGTATATTATATACATTTGTCCTTAATTGTTCCCAGTAATGCATACCAGATACAAGTACCTGTCAGGTCACTTACACTTTTAGGAACACAGTTGGTCATCAAGGTGATCTTGTTATGTATGCTGAGAGGCTATGAGTGTCATCTAGTGGCAACTTGTAAAAATACATTCTCTCTGATGAGGCCCAGGCTCTGAAGGCTTTCCTGTCTTAGTAGATGTTAGGAGTATCTACTAAAACATTTTTAGGCATCTGTTAAAAGCTCACCTTTTCACCCAACTCTCCCCCTCCCCCAGAATAAATATTGGAAGAATGCTTCCAACCCCTACAGCCCTTTTAGTGGGTGTGTTTTGGCTTTTTACTGTATGTTGACTTACACTATTTTAATTTAATTTATTATTTTAATTAGGATTTTACTGTTGTTTTATTGTAAACTGCTCTGAGATGCTTCATCATAGGAAGCAAATATAAATATATCAAATAGATAAATAACTACAAGTGATATAAATCAGGTTTATTATTCACTGATCAGCCATTAAGCCATGAGCAAAGATGGCCAAAGTCAGAACATACAGACAATGCACATCAGGAACACACCCTCTGGATGAAATCCCCAGATTAGAAGAAACAAATCCCACCCAAAATGTGAACCTATATAACCCCAAATCTAAAAATGTTCTGCAGCAAAACAAACAATAAAATTGTGGTATTCAGTGGGGGCATTCTAAAACAGTAGATGTCAGCCAAGGGAATACAATAAATTAATGCAGTCAGGGATACAGATGTCTGATTACAGTCAACAAGCCAATAGAATGACGTGTAGGCCAAATGCAAGAAAGGTGAAGTTCAAATGAAGCAAGTAGCTAAAATATGCATGCCCGACTTAAGTCAGGAAAAGAACTGACATGCTGATAGGACAAAGAAAAGTGGCTTGGGGACTCTAACAGGTCCTGAACCTCAGTAAGTCAATTAAACAATGGATTGAGAGATCAAATCAGCAGGTCATGTTTGCTTTGCAATTAAAAGGAATACATATTTTATTACATTCCCGGAAGACTTTGCTTAAGTGCATCCAAGGTCCTCCCACTCAGATCCCCCTCTTCCTTGGTACTTTTAACATACTCTTCAAAGGGATCCTATTCTTTTTGGACTCAGTATACCATATTAGTCTCTGCATGCCTTAAGATTTGAAGATCCACTAGTTCCAGCATAGTCTAATGCATTTTATATGAAGTGAGTGGCCATTTTGGGGTACCCTTGCATGCTGTAGAGTTGGTTCTACCTATGGTTTCCATTCCTTCAGTGCCAGTGGCTACAGTAGTTCCCACTGATCCAGCCCTCACTTCAACTGTCTTTCAGTTCAATTATCTTCAACACCAATCATCATCCCATCTCCTCTTCCTCAGAATGCTTCACAGTCTTTTCCAAAACATTATAACCCATCTTCTCTGCTGGAGGCTGGGAAATATAGTCAGACTGAGACAATTTCTCCTTTTGATCAGCTACCTTTGTTCTCTCAGGATCTGATGATGGGTAACCAAGAGAAGTTGTGTTGGGATTTCAGTTCATCCAAGTTTCTCTAATTGTAGATTATCTAGTATTAAAGTCACTTTGTGGAGACATCCTGACACAGGTGACTTTACTATTGCTGCAACCTTGGCTCAGATCAACAAAGAAAAAAAAAGGGCAGAATGGCTGCAACAACCCTGACTTTCAATGACTAGACAACTTATAAAAGGTTAAGGATGACAATTGCCATTTTTGTTTCATCAACCCTCTCCTAACTCTTCAGTAATGGTCACCACCAATCTAGGAATTGGCTGTACTTGGTGCCAAGGAAGGCAGGAAACTGGACTTGATAGGCTTTTATTGCTATTTGACACCTGCCCTGTTAGCAGTCATCAGGTCTATATGGACCGTTTAGCAGCAATTTCTCTGGGAGAAGACAAGATAGCTCACCTGCCAGAGGGAAAAAATATATATTCTGCTCTGAAGCCTACTGCGCTGCCAAACATAAAGCATCTAGCATCATAAAGGCTAGATTCAGGTCTGCAGACTTCCTTTGCAGGCCCAGGTTTGCCCAGCACTAGACACCTGGGAGGCTATTATTACCAACTTGTCACTGCACTGAGGCCACAGTATAGAATTTTAGAACTTTTTAGAATTCCATCCCAGTCTTGCTTCACTCTGTCACCGGAAATTTAAGTATGCTATCTGCTTAATCAATGAGCACAGAGGAAATTCTCCCATCACAAGTTTTACTCAATATAATCTATAGGCTTCTATAAGAAGGGGGACAAGTAGCCGTGTGACAAAACATGAGTTATAGTAGCATTTTTCCCATCATTCTCAAAATACTTATATTGATAAGGCCCTAATTAAGGCTGAGATTGCTTCCATTTGCATTGCAAAAGTTTTGAACACATGCTTATTTTTTCCACTGAATGACCACTCTACCATGGACATGGAATTAAGCCAAGTGGATAATTTGATATGCTGAACTTCCACACAGCAGGTGTCACAGATGATTCCTTTGTTATTGGAAAGGAAATTGAAGTCACTTTTAAAATTCATCAGAACAGCTTTTTACAAATGCTTTTTGCAACTGGCTAGCTGTATTATTGTTTCTATTTAGAAATCTAAACTGTTGTATGTTCTCTTTATAGACATGCGGTACATAAACTGGATGGATGGATGGACGGATGGACGGATGGACAGATAGATATAGAGCAGTGCCACAGGATGTGGCTAATATGGTCTCCACATAGTACATAATACTATTGTGTGTTTGATATCAAAGCTGCTATGGTTTCACTATTTGGGTGCATGTGATACAGCTTTAGCTTTAAATCTTCAGGATTAACAGCGAATTTCATTATTTCATTAAAAAAGCTTTTTTAATCTTATTAATTAAATACCTACCTCATTTGAAAGATGTTTTTATGGCTAATGTGGTCACTTGAATAATATTTTGAGGGACAAAATCCAGTGAGCATTATTTCTGAATACATTAATTTCGGTAGAGTTTGCTCAAAAGACTTCTATTGTGTAGTTTATTAACAGCCTAATCATTTGCTTAGAAGTAAATTCTATTGAACTTCCATGGGACTTTTAGAAAAATGTATATTTATGAGGTTTAGAGACTAGATGTCTGTCACTTCATCCCCTCATATATTTCTACTTTCTGTTTATGAAAGTGGCGACAACTTGATGCTACCTGAATTCTAATTCTGTTCCGAGATCAAGATTTCTAAACAACTTTAGTGCCTCACTTTTACCTAGAGTCTTTGGTTGCTGTGGACAAATATATTGGTTTGATGTACTCTCAGCTATTGCAAAGCTATTAGTGACCTTTAAAAACATTTCTGCCAATAACTAAATTCCACATTTGCAGGGTAAAAAGAATGGCATTATTTTAGATTGTTAATTTTCAGATAATGCCATTTATTTTGTGCATATCAGCATTTTAGTATGACAGCACAACCCAAGGGAGACAGAGTAATGAAAAAGGGGAGGGGAGGGGACAAGAAACAGCAGTATATTTTATATTATTTCATTAAACTATGTGGCTGATCAAGCAGCATGGAACTAAGAAACATAGATGCTTAACCCAAACAATCTGGATATTAACCCTGGATAACTCTGGATATTAACATCTAATATTTCCTATATGTATTGCACAATAATACACAAACAATGTAATTTTCCAGAGCTTTTCTAATCCAAGAATTGACAAGCCACTGGTATTAAAATGATAATTATTAGTATAAATAGAAAAAAAAGCTACAAGCAGAAATCCAGTTAGGAACATTCACATTGTTTTCGTACAAGGTCAACATCAGTCAAAAGCTGTTGCCTGACAGAACTGTCCAGCTAATAAGAGAGAGCGAGAAGAGATCCTGGAATGCTACTATTATATGCTCCCTCCCCAGTTCCCAAAGTGATGTGAAATCCAGGGTCAGCCTTAGAGAGACAGAGAATTCTGGAGACAAATAGTGTCTATGTAATATCAATATCTATATGCATACTGAAAGAAATCCAATTAAAAGCAAGTAGATTCCTATAAAGAGACATCAGAGCCACTGAGCCTGCTTCACTCCCCTTCACATGAAACTAGAGAAAGCAGCTACTCGTTTTGTATTTTTGCTAAATTATGCTGATCTGTTATCTGTCTGCCTCTCCCTATGATGAAGCACTAAACTGCCTCCACATTTTGCTTTGCCCTTGCCCAAGATTAAGAGTTTACCTCCTAAAGGCTGGAGGGATATCTCAAGATGTTAAGAAAACATTCCCACTCAACAACAAATGTTAAGATTTTTTGTTGTTAAAATCCCTAGACAGCCATTAGTTGTTCATTCATAGCCATTAGGAGAGCCAGAAATATTGCTTCAATCCTTTCTGAATGATATTACAGGTTTGTTTGTTTGTTTTTTAAAAAGTTCGTTTTATTGCCAGCATTATAATCGTCAATCTTTCATGACTTTAAATTAGAATCTGAGACCATATTACCCAGCTGAAGCAATGGCCTTTGTAGTAGTGTCAGTTATGACGTTTAACTTCTAAAGATTATTCACATGGCCAGTAGTTCAATATAATAGCTTTTCATTTTAGGATTTTAAAAAAAAACAAAGAAAAAGGATTGTAGAGGTAACAAAATGCAATATAAAAACAACATATGAAGTCTTGACAATAGTAACAGTAAAAAATTAGTTGCTTCAGAATTGTTAGTCATTTAGTTCCCAAAACTAGAGCAACCTAATGTTGTCTGGTGGCAAACTGGGGGTTGGAAAGAGGGGAAAGAAACAGATTTCATTACAACTTGAATAAACAGATTACATTGTTGAGAGCGCATTTTATACAGTTGTCAACTAAGATCACTCTGCAGGGGTCAGTTTTAATCTCTTCAAAAGAGAAGATTGAGTAATCCCCTCTTGATACCAAAATGCTCTAGCCTGAATTATATCTGAGGTGCAGAGATGGAAGTGTGAGGTTTTCCTAAATTAGTCTCCTAAAATTCCATTTTTGCACCTTGCATTATAATCCTGGATAGCAGTGACACTTCTCCAAGCTTGCAAATATCTGCTCTCCACAAACAACTCCAAAACAAACCTCTTGGTTCCTTTTTGGACTTATAGCACATCAGTAGCAATTTCCTCGTCCACTCTGGTTCTTTTGCAGAACTCATTACAAAAGAGGAACAATTAGCAAGAAGTCAGTTGAACCCAAATTCTCAAGCCATATCTGGGAGGAAAAAAAACTCACCAGGAAAGGCAACAAAGAACCAAAATAGCTAAAGGACACACCCTGCAATCATAGAAACAAAACAAAATACAACTCCTTCCTATCCTTCATAAGTAGCAACCAGCCAAAGCCAAGGATGGTCATCATCTTCAGAGTGGCGGAGTATCCACCATCAAACAGAAATCTCAGACTCATAAGCTGATCAATTCTTGCCACTTCTGATGTGGAAGTGAAAGCATGGTGCTTCTATTTCTAACCCCTAGAAAGCTCTCTACTTTTCTAGCAGGGTTTTACATTCTTTGGGTGGTTGTAGGTGACACTTTTTTGGTGGAATAAAGGCCAGTGCATAAAAGGTGATGGTAAAAACATAGGAAGGCTATGTCAAGCAGATAAGATGCAGGTGGGTTGCAGTTGGGTTATGTTGTGGGATGAGTTTTTCTTTGTTAGAAGACTTGGTATTGCTTACTTTTTGTGTGTGTATGTATGAATTTCCCACTTCCAGTTGTGGTGGAACTATGTTGCCAATTTCCTGGTAACTGGGAGTGGAAGGCATTCTGGAGGCCACCAAAAAAGAGAAAAGCCAGTTACATTGTACTACAGACTGTAACTCTTGTGATTGACAACAGTCCTGTGATGGTTTCATTTGCTAATGTCCTTGAACAATGTGGGTTGTATAATGGAAAAGGTGTTTGTGTTTCTGAGTAGACCAATGAAACAAGTGTGTTCCAAACAGTGTGTATGTGTGTGTAAAATACTCAGAGATTATTGAGTTTGCCAGTTGTATTTATGCATATGTGTGATCAGAAGACCAAAGCTGATTATGCATATTTCTGCTGCTTAAGAAAGGATTGACCCAGCTACAGCTGTGTCAGACAAGTGACTGAGAATTATCCTGAACAAAAGGGTTTTTCTGGTTTACATACTGCTATACTGTAAATGCACATTGAATTGAATAAATAATAGTGTAACCCTTTGCACAGTTCTTTGGAAGTAAACTCCATTGGATTCAGTGGCACAGACTTCACCTCCTTAATCTTAGTGAATCAGTTCTATCTGACATTTTAGAATATTCATGCAAAAGTAATTACTCTTTGAAATTATGTAATGTTATCTCCTTAAGGAGGAGGCTACAACATAACTGTATACCTATACCAGTGTTTCTGAACCTTAGCCACTTTAACATGTGTGGATTTCAATTCACAAAATCCCCAGCCAGCATACTGGGAGTTGAAGTCCATACATCTTAAAGTTGACAAGGTTGAAAACACTGACTGACCTAAACCATCAAGTGTTTCAGGTCAGGTTGGAAAAAAAAAAGATTTCTCAGTTCATATTTAATACACCCTAAATCAGGAATAGGCAAACTGTTACTCTAGGGCAGCCTGAGGCCCTCTAGTTAATTTTATGCCCCCCACATCAAAACTTCTCTTCAAGAGATCACTTCAGATCTGAGGTGACAGCTTTTTCTCCTTTCCCTGCAGCGTGAAGCACTGGGGGAGAAAAAAGGGTTTCAGGGAAAAAAGAAAGAAAGGGTGTTCCACCCATGTTTGGTATTGTCTCCCTCACAGACTTACAGGACTCCAACATATTATCTCCTGCTTCTATTCATGCTCTTCACCAGATCAGACTGTTGATGTGTCATAAGAAATTAGAATTGTTTGTTTTGAATGGCTTTTAACATACTGATCTTCAACTAGTCACCTAATCAGATGTGATCTAGATTTGTTGAACCAAATCCTGTGCTCCTAAACCAGCATGGACTTTGGCCAGAGTGGCTGGGAATCATTGCATACAGCTGGAGGACATCAGACTGAGGAAAGTTGCTCAAAAGGCTGAAGAGAAAATGGTTGTTTTTCTCTCTAAACTACAACTTTCTGATCAGCATCCAGCTTTGGGAATATGCACTCATTTTTCTGTATCACTCTTTGATACAAAGCTCTCCTTGTTGGTTAAGGGTCTAAGCCAAGCCAACTATGTGTAACACTAACAGATTCCCTCTTAATTAGAATTGGCCATTTTAATTAGAAATGATTATCATAAGAGGTACAGTAAACAAAATCTGGGAAACTCAATATTCCTTTAAGTTAGGCAGGGAGGGCACAGACCAGATTTTGATTCTTCAGCAGACCATTAAGAAATGATGAGAAAGCAAGCTTACTGTATATCTGCTGATTTAGAGAAAGTGAAGCAGCCTGAATTATGGAACAATTTGCATGTGTGTGGAGTGAAGTTATGAGAATCAATGGAGCCTGCAACAAATAGTTTAGAAAAGCACAAACCAGCTGTCCCTTTGGTTGTTTAACGTACTTAGGGATAAATGTACAGTATAAGGAATGCTTGTGGTGATTCTAGAGGTGATGTTAAACGATGTAGTGGTGATGTTAAAGATCAGGAATGTGAATTGTGTTTGTAATTTTGTATGCAGATGATGCCATGTTGATGAGTGAGAACCCAAATGATTTGCAGCAAATGTTAGATAGATTATATGATGCAACAGGAAGTATGAATGTGAAAATTAATCTCTTAAGGGCAGAGGAGAGCTGAATCCTGCAGCCACATGCTTGTACACTATACATCAGGAAGTGGTACTATGGAACTTATTTCAGCATTTACATTTTGACTCTTTAATCACCAGAAGAGCAGTAAAGGTTTTGAGAGTCCCATCTCTCCCACACATAACAAGATTTGGGGGTAGACATCTGATAAGGAAGATAAGTAACAGCAACAGAAACTTCAAGCCACTATCACAAAGCAGTAAATGGGGCCAAAATGTGAAGGTTTCTTGGCTGGTAGGTTTGAGAACCTACCACCCTACTGGCTCAGAAGTCCATTACACATCCATGCTGCAATGGGATATGATTAGGCAAATTGTGATATTTTGCGTTTCAAAGGTATTGAGGATTTATGTTATATACCTGCAGAAATAACACTCAATTATTATTAAGTCTGACCAAGAGAAGGAAGGACAGAAGCAGCACATGGATCCCAGAGGCTGGTTCTGCTTCATTTATTTGTTTTATTTATTTCATTTATTTAATCAATCAATTTGTATGGCTGCCCATCTCAACAAGTGGCTCTGGGTTGTGAACAATATTAAAATAAAATATGAGCTGTAGGAAGTCAGTTATGCAGAAAGCAGTCTTAAGTAAGAAAGATAAGTTGAAGCTAATGGAGAAAAGTATAGAAGGAGTGGGTCAATATGGTCATGAACAGCATGAAGGAATACTGTGAAAAAGATGTATAGCCAACTTGATTACTAGGAGGAGGAGTAATGGAGGCTATAAAAAGACTTGGGGTTCATCATGCTTGTGAAAAACTACAGGGAGTCTATGAGAAAATGATGCCATTAAAATACAGTCCTGAACATTTGCATTGCAATGCCAGATGATATGGTTACAAAATCAAGGTTTTAAACCATTATTATTGTGATATAATAATGGGTTTCACAACCTAGCTGTAAGCTATAATTGACTCAATTATTTAGTTAACATAGTTATAAAAATAAAACATGTTATGGTTTGTAACTTAAACAGAAAATGAAAATGAAAAAAAAATATTTTGCAGTGGGGAGAATGATTGGGAAGGAAGTCATGGGAATGCATAATACCAGGTAGCTCCCTCAGTTCCTATGAAAATCCTTCCTTATTACCAGGCCCCTATGAAACCAATCTTTTGGTTCTTCTTTTCTAGCAATGAAAATATTAAGTTACACAGATCCTTTCTAACAGGTTAGAAGCTCCATTTTTTCTCTTTTTTAAATAATGTTTATTTGAATTTTTTTTACATGAATAAAAGAAACATGAAAAATATAAAACAAAAAGTGAAGAAAAAAGAAAAAAGGATGAAAGATAAAGTGCAGGAAAGAAAAAAGAAAAATATATTAGAAAAAAGAAGCGACTTCTGATCTTCTTTACCCCAGTTATAAACAAGCTTATTTTTTCCTCCTCTCCCTTTAAAATTTCATACATATTTCCCCTCTCTCCATATCCAACCCTTTTTAATTAACAAAAGGAAAAATCACCCAGGTCATTTTTAACTATTTTCACCAAAAAATCCACAAAGAGTTTTCAGTATTTTATGAAAATACTTATTATTTTACCCCTGGTCAAACAAGTCTATTTTATATTTTTCCTCGTAGGCAATCTTCTAATAGATGTTTCTTTGGGCAGAATTAACTTGGTGTTGAATTATTGTTGCATAACAAACTCTTGTTGTCTTCCTGACAGAGTGCACAGGTATATCTCCTGAAACATTTTCTATCCTTACATATTTTATATTGGTTCTGTCTGCTTCTGTACACACATCTTCCTCTTCCCATTCAATAGTTTCTGTTAGATCTTTGACAGCCCTCTCCTTAATGCCTTCCCCAGGTTTTTCCAAAATTACTCTCAGTCTCAGATGAATTTCTTCCTCTCTTGGTTCCAATAATGCCACATCCAGGTCTTCATTCATTTCTCTGGTTGTTATTTCCATCTTATTTTCTGGGATCTCCATTTTTCCCTCAATTTGTTTAACTTCTCCAGTCATTTGTACTGCAGGTTCTTCCAATTTTTTATTCATTTTCTCTTCCATATTTGCAAATCTTTCAGCAGGCCTTTCTTAACAAATACAGTCACTGAAGTTATCACTGACTTTATAATACTCTTCCCTAATTTCTCAAACATCCTTTGTAACATTCCTGGTGTAATCCCTTTTCGTGGTATTTGCTGTGTTAGTAATCTTCTACTCCCTTCTTTTGCTGATTTCCTGATAATAGCCATTTCTCTCTTTCTCTCTATTTTTTTTTTTATTTGTCCAAAAAGGGAAAGCAACACCCAAAATGGAGCCTTTCTTTTTTCCCTATCTCTATATTCTTAACTCTTTAGTCCCATTCAAAACATTCTACAATCTATGTACTTTAACGAGGATCCCTTTTTGTTTAGAAAAATCCACCAATCATTTCTCTTGGAAAACCCAAACTGTCCTCTTTCCAACAGAGTATGTGCTATTTATTTAATTTGTTTAATTAATTCAAAAATGCTTTAAAATAAGCAAAACCCAAATTCAGCTAAACACTTTATCTGTTTTAAATTTGCATAGTCCAAACTCTTAGCAAGTTTTTTGCTGTAGATTATTTTTGAATCCTTGTATTTATTTATTTCTGTTTCCCTTTATTCACACCCCAGGTCATAGGGACACTCACCAGGAGATTTAGTGCTCCAAAGATAGCTTTTAAATCGTTATAATTCAAATGTGTGGAGTTTGGGCAGATCCAGTGTCCTTTACAGCTCCTCTTGAGGCTATGAGCTTGATCTTTCTTCCTTGGTTCCTGGTGCTCTACTTACAAGGTGGCTGCAGGTTTCTTCATGAGGAGCTGCCTTCCAGAGTGCATGTGGGCAATCTCTTTGGCTTCTCCTTATATGGCTGGTCACAGTTCTCTGCCTCAGCATCACCTCTGCTCTCTGGAGATCCATCAGTCTGTCATTTTCCTCCAGCCGGACACCAGATGCTCCATTTTTCAATTATTTGGGTACCTTGCTATTTTGCTGCTACTCATCCCTACCACATAATGTACTAGCTGGATTTGTGCTTTTAAACTTTCCCTATTGCATTCAACAACCTTGTTATGAAAGTGTAAATCTGGCAATGGGAAACAAGACAGTTGTTTCAGCAATAATCATGTGCTCTTTTCTTCACTTTTTTCTTACCCAGTCCAGCTGAAGTTCAGATTTGGGAGGGGTGAATCTGTTCTAACATAATCTCCATTTATAGCTCATTCTTTCAGTTTCACTTTCAGACACCCTGATGATGATGATGATGATGATGATGATGATGATGATGATGATGATGATGATAAAAATCCCAATCTTCCTCTCTCATGAGATCATTAATCCCGCTTTCCCACAGTGAAAGCATGTATCAGAGGGGATGGAGAGGGGAAATTGCCAAAGCTCAGGGGTCAACATTCAGCCATCTCTTCTTTGTGTAAGACCTTAAAGATTTCCTTGTTCTTACATAAGTAAGGAATAACTGACAGATATAGAAAATGAGCTTTGCCACCACTTCGGTAGCCTACCGACATTCCTTAATCGTCAGGGATGGAATGTCCCTTGGGAACGATGATATACCATAAATAGCATTGTAATTCCAATTATTGACATACAGTACTTCTTTTCAAAGAGAAGAGCACATAAGTGGATAGAAGAATCAGTAAAATTATAATAAAGCTGTATTTGAGAACATGGGATATTGCCTTGGGTCATATCAGACTATTTTCCATACAGTCCTGTCTTGTCTATTCCGACTGAGAGCAGCTCCCCAAGGGCACTGCAGGAGATATTTCTCATTACTTGCTATATGACTTGTCAGGAATAGAACTTACAAGAAGTGATGACCAGTAGACAGTATCATAATGAATCATGCATTGCATCCCAAATATCATAGTGCTGCCATTGGATGAGGTCTGATTCCTGGAGATTACATGGGCAAATGTTCACCATTTTAACCAGTGACCAGAAATTCCACATAATAATTCCAAGGATATTCCAATAACCCATTTGATCCCATCTATCCTCCATATCCATTGCCTTTTCCTTCTTATTTTCCTTAACTTTATCAAGGATAATAATTTTTTCTAGCCCATGATCCACTGTCATCAGATGCTCAAAGAATGTGAGTTTCTGCTTGCCAGTAGTTGCTTCAAGGGAGCAGTTGTCCTTTATTTAGTGCAGAATTGGTAGACTAATTCTTGAAGTCCATGGTACTCTTAATTTCTATTTCCAATCCATAATTTAAAGGCATCTATTTTTTTTTCTTTCACTCCTCCTCAGCATCCAGCTTTAACATTATCACCAGAAAGACCATTGCTTTAACTATTCTGATCTTTTGTCACTGAAATGTCCTTATCCTTCATTATCTTGGTTGTCTTTGTCATTTCTTTCCTCCCATACTGTTTATCTATTCTTAAGCCCAAGAAAGCAAAACTATCTACCGTCTTTACTTCTTTGTCTTCAACTGGAAGTTCACTAAATTTAATACTAATCTGGATCTTTCGCTTTCAATTTTTCACTTTCATAATGATCACCTCTTCTACATCTTCCTTATTTTTAGCTGTCAATCATCTTTGTGTCTCAAATCATTAATGTTTCAACCTCCAATTTTGATTGCAGCTGTCACCAAATTTGCCATTCTAATACTACATAAGCTAAATAGACATGGGGGCATTATGATCCTTTGGGTCATTCCCTTCCTTGTACTGAACCACTCTGTTTCTTCTAATTTAGCTCTTATAGTAGCTTTTTATTCAAAAGGATAATCTGTATCCTTAATAAATTCCACATTCTGGAATAATTTACATAGTCAAAGACATTATATAGTCAGTAAAGCAAAAGTAAATCTCTTTTTTGTATTCTCTGTCTCCATTATCCATTTAATGTGTGTTATCTGATCTTATGTCCCCCTGCCTTTTCTGAAACCTGTCTGTTCATTTGACATTTCTCTTTCCATGTATGGCTCCATTCTTCTTTATGAGATTGTTAGCAAAACATTGCTTGCATGAGGAATTTGCACAGTAGTTCAGTCGCATGCATATTTTCTTGCATTTCCTTTCATTGGTATAAGTACTGTATATACACCAGTCATTTCTAATTGCTAGGTCAAATTGTCTTGTTCCACATTCATTGACCTACAGCTGTTAGCTGTAAGTTTTCCTGTGATGTCTCTGATGATCTTAAAAAGACATCTCCTTTTCTTTGTCCTGTTGCTTTCCTCTGTTTGTTAACTTTCTGATTGAGATATCTTTTCTTATCCTTTCTTGCTTGGTGTTGAAAGCCAGCATACATCTTTCTTGTTACCCAAAGCATCCAACTCTCCCTGGGTATCATAATAGCTTGCTCTCAAGGCCACTTAGATCTTTTCATTTAGAAAGTTTGGGATTTTCTTTTCTGCTTCAGTTTTTATGATGTCTCTTACCTCTTCCATAGCTCCACAAGTTCTTTCAGTATGCTTCACCAAGCCATATCTCACTAACATAACTACTCTCTTTAATTTAAGTTTAATCCACATATTTGACACAATTATTCATTGTCAGTTCCACAGTCTTGTCTTGGAAATATCCTGAATGTCTCAATTGTAATTCTCCATCTTCTGTTTCCTACAGTATTATGTAATCTATTTGATTCAGATAGTATCCATCCACTGATACCCTTGTATAGAATCTATGCTTATGTTGCTTGAGCCAAATGTTGGCAATAGTTAAAGATTTCTCTGTGGAGTCCTTGGGGTTCTCTGAGCTTGATTGTTTTCTTGCAAACATTTTGTTACCTGGCTAAGTAACATCTTCAGCACTGAAGATGTTACCTGTCCAGTAACAAAATGTTTGCAAGAAAACAACCAAGCTCAGAGAACCCCAAGGACTCCACAGTTCAACCCTGAGCTACACGTATTCTCTTCTAAAGATTTCTCTTTACAAAACTGAATAATCTCCTCTTTTGCATTATTGCATTTACCCAATCCAAATCTCTGTACGAGATTCTCCAATTTCTCCAACTTTTGCATTCCAGTCACCTGTTAGTAGTATTACATCCTTTCTTGATTTTGCTTCTAGCATCTCTTACAATGTGTCATTGAATTCTTCAGTTTCTTCCTCCATGTCATATACAGTAGTTAACAAACATTTGTATAGCTCTGATTTTCACTAGATAACTACTAATGTAAATAGATACATTCATTAATTTATTGATGTAACTACTGCCACTCTATCCCTTTGGTTGGACTTAGGTTCTGGATCATGTAATTATCTGAGTTAAAGTGGACCATTCTGGTCTATCCTAATTCATTTATTCCCAAGACATTCATTTCTGCTTTAAAAAATATTGTTACCTTGTTACCTTCTATGTTCTAATTATATGTGTCCTTATCAGTGAGGAAGTATTTCATTTCCAGCACCATCAGTAACCAGACTTTCTTGCAGATGTGGTCCTACCATACAATCATGTACAAAACTTGTAGAAGTCCCATGTTCTTTCTTAGTAATTAGAGAAATGCCTTCTGACCTGAGAGTCTTACCATCATTCTTCCAAAAAGTGTAATTATCACTGCTTTGCATATATAGTTTTTTTAGGAACAATTCAGAAGTGGTTTGCCACTGCCTTCTTCTGTTTATATTTTAGAGTTCCTTCTCCTAAGGAGGTTGGCTTCCCTCATGCCTACAGAGTTTCACCTGCTATCATCCCTATTGTAGATTCTTTAGCTTCACCACACCCCTTTTGATTTTACCTGCAAGGGTGATCTTACCAAGAACTTATGCTCTTACCAGTGTCACTCTCACGTTGGAGCTACTGGGCCCTTCTACATACTTTGTCAAAGTGATAATCCCCCTTAACCCCAGAATTGGAGCATATAGAGGATGAGGGAGGTGACTACAATTTTCCAGAAACAGCAATTCTATTGAAATGACTGGCCAGCATCTTTGGGCAACTAATCCTTTTTAAAAATGGATTTATATAGCCATGGAAGCTGCATGATACAGTATATATTTCATTCTCTCAGTGTCATTGTCATTGCCACCCTGTTCCTGTGTCATTTGCTACTTAGAAATCTCCTCTTGCCTATCAACTAGACTATAGAAAATATTACAAGTCTGAGTTGAATAATGCAAGATGTTTCTAATGAACTTTGAAGGACTGTGCATTTGTTTGGTCACTGTGAAAGGTAATTAATAACATGTTTGAAATTCTTCCATAGTTCAGAAAATTAATCCATCTGAAGGCACTTTATGTAAGTGACTATTGATCTGTTTTACTGAGTAGTGTCTCTTCTGGCACTGGATTTCAAGGGGCTCCAGCAGGGATCTTCTCCACCTAATACTGTAATTTGAAGTGTATGCACTCCTATAACTTTCACAGTCTGCTGCATGTGTATGCTTTCTCTCCTGTTTATATATCTTCTTTTTAAATTTTGTGTTGCATTCACAACCATCATGCAACCATCTATATTCTACCTCTGCAGGCAGCTGGGGATACAATAAAGTGCACGATGATGCCAAAGATGCTGGGTTGAGCAAACTGTGTTGACTACTTGGTTTTTCAAGGAGGAGCCTCTGGATGCTTTCAGAGAATGACTGGTCATATATTATGTTCGTTTCTCTCTATTGATCTGCCTTGTTCTGGGGGAAGGCATCCAGTAGCAAATTGTCCCTCCTCTCTCCCTTTCCTCTGACAGAATCTAGATCTGCTTTGCTTTGCTCCACCTCCTTTTCATCCTCCTGCATGCCTGAAGTTAATGAGCAGAGAACCAGGTAGAATCACAGAAACAAGTTGGTGTCAGTGGTCAGCGGTCCATCTTTTCCTTTCCATTTTTAAAAAGACATTCCTGGGGTTTAGGAATTAAACACTCTGAATGAAGCTGGCTGTTTTTCCAGCCAGGCTGCCAGAATGGGCCAGTGCTGCCGCAAGCTTTATTACTGCCTCCAGTGCCTGGACAAAACGGTACTTTCCATCTTTTTCATCTTCTTTTCCTGACTTAATTCAAACAACAGACTGCTAGCCTGTTATCTCTGATTCTTCCTCTAGCTACGGTAGGTAAGGTTGCATTGTGAGCTCTAATTGACTAGAAGGGAGGTGGAGGCAGTGGGAAGGATGGGGAATGGTGGTGTTAATCTCTGTCTTAATGTGCTGACTTCTCATTTGCTGGGAAGCAAACAAAACCGTCAGATTCACCCTCACACTGCAGTGTCTTGCCTGCATCAGTTGCACTCTGCAGTCTGCAATGTTGTGGTCATGGATTTTTTGCAAGAGTCATAGCAAACCAGTGACACAATGGACAGAAAACTGACTTGATTTGTTGTTTTAATTTGCATCTGTTGAGGCTACCTGTGGAATGCAGATTTAAAGAGGATGCTGCCGTGCCACTCCACATGTAGGTGTCTGTGTCTTTCTCCTTCTCTGTCTGTCTGTCTATTTTATTTGACTTGCATGAGAAAAGCATCCTTTCTCCTTGGTAATCTCTGTTTTCCCATTTTATTTGCTGGTTGCCTAATTTTTAACAAAGATTCTGGAGCTGCATTTTCCTTGGGTCAGAGGAGTAGGGATGGGATGGCATTTTGCATGTCAAAGTGAAATGTGTTTTAAATGTCAGTGCAGAGTTTGTAACAGTATTTGCTGGTAGCTGTAAAATAAGGTACTGACAGAAAAAAAATCTGTTTGTTTCTAATACACAATGTGTCATTATTTGCCTCTGGAACTTAGGCATCAACTTTTAATTTGCTTACCAGAAAATATCTTGGCAGAAACATTCAATAAATTATATTACCATTTGGAATAATCTTGATATCTGCTAAAGTACAAATTGGAGTATCTTCTTGGTGATCTTGTTACTAAATTATAGCTTGAGATATATTGCTATTCATGTTAAGGAAAATGTTTGATTTAATCTAGAACTCATCAAACTGTGGACTTTAGGGAAAAGTCTGATGATAAGCTGGGCTTGTAAAGTTTAATTGAAAGGAACTACTGTATGAGAAGGGGAGGTACCTATCTTCTTTCTACTGAAGTGACAGTATTTCAGATGCTTTATTGGAAAGATAGATAGCAGACAAATTTGATAAGCAATAAGCAGCTTTATTGAAAAATAGATAGCAGACAATAAAGCTGCTTATTGCCTTCCAGAAAAGACGGATGAAATATTTATTGAAAGAAGACTAAGAAAAGATGTGCCTTTCACTCATAAGCTAAGCCCTTACATTTGGAATATGTGCAACAGTGACTAAGCACCGTGTCCACACCCACCAAATTGTCCAAGACAGTGAGAAAGAGAGAAAAACAATCTTGGTACCATAACAAAGAAGGTTACACTTGCTTCAAGAAGACCTGAGTTCAGCCATGTACTCTGTGGGAGGCCCCATCAGCTGTTACATGTGCATGCTAATGACAATAGAGATGTTGTGAGGAGAAGAGGAGTAATTACTGTAAAGTACTGCTAAGTGCCTGCAAATTAATATTAATAAATGTAGGGAATTCAAAATTCCAGAGGAAGGAAGTATTTTAAGGCATACTCCATATATACTTCTCATTTAAGCGCAGCACACCACAGTCAAGGGTATAGTCAGCTGTGTTCAGATGAACAAAAGTGTGATTTAAATACATTCATTTCTTTAAAACAATCCCATCTACTTTACTGAGCACTCTGTCTCGCAAGGCATCTTACAAGACACTGCCACAAACAGAACAGCTACAGATATATATGTGTGCAGCTTTATAGAACAAAGATAACTTCAGGATTGTTCACATTGTTATTGTTTAAATGGCAATTATGCAGCACTAGGTATCTATTTGGAGAATGAGGGCTAAAATTGGGAGCTACATCTGAGAAAGCTTTACCTTAGTATCCGCCATCCTAAGGGCTTCTAATGCGATCTTGAATGCTTTGGAAGATTCTAGAGATAAGTTGAGAGGCCTTCAGTATTGGTAAACTGAATGCATTCTTATTAAGATCTTTATGAATAGAAAAAATGTTTGTTCCAAGTAGCTTACTGTCTGATTGTGGCTAATCAGATGCAACCAACTGGACAAGTAAATCATAACAAAAATTGCCAGCTTCAGTGGTTTGTCCCCAACATAGTGCCACTCTCCGTGGAGATATGAGTGGGCATCTCTTCCATGATTTGTCTGATCTTTTTATGAAGGTGTTTAAATTAGTCACTACAACTTGCCATATCAAACAAACTGGGAGTCCAGCAGTGGAAACAGGGCTAACATTGGTACCATTCAAACAGTTGAATGCAGGGCTAACATTGGTACCATGTCAGGGCCAGTTACTAAATCTGCCCCAAAGCTGAGAAGCTATGGAATTCGCTTATTGTTGTTAACTAAAACATTGGATTCTTGTAACTCAGCAGTGCTGATGTTCTTTATTAATAGGTAAGAAAACAGAGGCAGCAATGTAGAAAGGGGCCCACAGGCAGTGGGCACTTTGCTGAAGAGTATCTACAACCCTCTGTTATTTTGACAGATTGCTATATTGAAACTGCAGGATATGCTTCATTTTATCATGCTTTTATCAGCCTGGCCTTGAGCATTAAAAATGAATATTTTTAAACTAATTCATTTGCATCAGATGTCTGAGAGCACACCATCATAATACATCCACAAATTCAAGAGACCTAGGGGTTCCAAGCCTCAGAACAAAAATATTTCCCATGGAATTAATAAATTTTAAATGGAAGTAAGCTTTTATGTGGAGGTGGGTACTTTAACATAGTTGCTTTAGTTATTTCAGTCCTTTGCAAAATGTATAACATCAGTCAGGATTAGATTAACCAGAGTAGACATCATTTCTCTATTTTTAATTAGCAATCAAATCTCCAAGGTGCTGATATTGTTTACTGAGGATGAAGCCGAGGTACAATCAAATTGTTTTATTTCATATCAGTATAATATTTCATCATGTCACTAGCCACCTTTGCAGTCCATGGTTATAGGATAATGAAATATGTCATTTGTAAAGATGTTTTACTCCAACATATCTCAAGCTTGCTTGGAATACATACCTATCTAGTTTGTCAGAGGAAAAAAAGGCCAAGGTCAAACTTCTCATTCATCATCAAATTTGATTTGTCAAAATGCATTATAAAAATGGGAAAACATGAGTTGTGGCAAAAAAATAAAAACAGGCCTACCAATGATTGTGAAGAGTATTTAAAATACCCATATAGCTTTAAATATTTTGATAATGTTTTCCAATACTTAATGCAACATTTTACTTGGTTTGGGATTTTTTACCATTCAACAGAACTGAATGGCTCTAATACTAATATTATGACATAGAGAGGGAAGAACATGTTTTCCTTCCATTTTGCTATATCATGCCAAGTTTTATATGCCTTTATCATGAACCACTGTGTTTTAATTTAGCAATCAATCTACTTGAGTAATCCATTGTTGTGGAATCCAAATGGAAACAAAGACAATGTCTCTCTCTCTCTCTCTCTCATACACATACTCATTCTCTCTTTTAAAATGTTAATGCTAAAATATGTAGGGCACTTGCAACAATATTATATGTGGCCCAAGTATTTGCCAGAATTACCACACTGTTGTGAGCATCAGCTTTGGAAATGAGGAATATCAAAAATTGCCTATAATTCAGAGATGTTGATCCAGTCCTGGTGTGTGAGTTTGAGCTCAAACAAAAATGTTTTCATAACTGTATACAATAATAGTAGCAATTGTAGCTCCTAGCATGCACAGTTAAGCAGAAACCATAATTTGCTTTATGTAATGATCTGTAAAAGAAGCTGAACTTATAAGGAATGCTATAACAGTCTAAGAGTCTTTAGCTCCAGTGCAGGATAATATCATTGAACCAGAAATCCTAGGTAAGCAATCTGTAGCTAGACCATATGACTCACAGGATGAACTAAGATAATCTTTTGGCTAAGCTAATACACTTCAACCTTTGCCTTTCATGTGAGTTGGGCTATAACTCTATAAACAAAAGCCATCGTGATGAGTGATTGAGAATTATGGTAGATGTAGTCCAAAAGAACTGGAGTGCACCAGGGTGGAAGAGACAGGTCTAATGTATCGTTTGTTTTCTTTTATATGTATCAGAGGTGTACTCATCTTTTGCAACAAAAATAACAATCTTAAAGATTAACACATTTATTTTGCTTAGTTTTTGACCCACAAAACCTATATGAAAATAAGTTGGTTAGCTTAAAATTTCCATAAGATTCCATAAGATGTCTTCTGTGTCCACTGCTTAATAATGCTGCCAAGGATGATGAGATTGCAGTCAAAGACAACTGGGGAGGGATGAACTATATGTGCCATTTGGACTTTTGTAGTGTTTGCTTGGAAAACAAATCTTATCTAGTGAACTTTGGCTCATCTAAAATGGATATGGCCAATTTAATAAGCCTCAGACTTCACCTCTAAATGTTTTTGTTTTTTCCTAAAGCAGTTACATTCATTTTTGGATCAAAATTGGTACAATGTTGCATCTCTTTGATTAAATGAATGCAGAATCATTCCTGGCCACAGGCCACAATCAGGTCCCTGATGTCAGCTTCGTACGTTGCATTTCTAGTTTGGCAGCCAAAATTACATTATGATATCAGTAGTGACTGGAGCAGAAGTGACATTTCAGTTCTCAGAGATGTATGCAAAGCTTTATTACTTATCAGTACAGTGACTATGATTTCTTCTTCTTTTTTTATTGTGCTTCTTCTGGAGCTACCTTGAAAAGGCTTGTCTGCATTCCTATCAAGAGATATAGTTAACATTTCCTGATCTATTTTTTCTTAACCATGATGCTCCTACCCATGTGTGTTCCTTTCTTAATCTTTACAAGGCCTGCAATATGCACAAGAAAGTTATTCCTGTTATTCTGTTGTAATGTTAATGATATCTAATAATCATATTAGATATCTAAATCATATTCTCTTGTTTGGAGAGCTATCCTTTGTTGAGTCTTTAAGAGGTTTCCATTTGTGTATTTTTCTAGATGCTTCATAAGCTGAAGTCCTGCAGGTCAAACCCTTCTACTGCTAGGACCTAATTTGAGTGGGTCTCATGTTTTCATACATGTCCAATCATACCCTCATATAAACACACAACAGAAATCAGTATATATATTTATAGGAACCAAATAGCTACAGATCAAGGTATATGATGACCACATATTAACGCTAATATCAGTATAGTCACATAGCAAGCACTCAAAGCAGCTAACAAAATTAAGAACAAAATAGAATACTGTGTGTGTATGTGTGTATACATACACACACACACACAAATACACAAACACACATGCATGCATGCATAAAAAGAATGATAAAGTCAGTATAAAATCATCTAATGAAGCTTGGCAAGACATGAGTCTTTACAGATTATCTCAGTGGTGAAAGAGTGGGGGCCAAGTGCAACTTCTTAGGAAGTGCATCCAACAACCTGGGAAGAAGCCCTCTCCCTCATGCCTGAAAGATGGGTTTCTGACAGTGGAGTATCTTCAGAAAGACTTTTCCTGTAGATCTGAGCAGCTGGACAGGTTCATAATGGGAGGGGAATTCCATTAATCAGGTTTTAAGCCATTTGGGCTTTAAAGGTCAATGCCAACACCTCATTTATTTAGCACTGAGCAAATGTGAAGCAACATTTATCACAATGATTCGGTAGAAGCATCATATGATCTCTCAAAAGACCATTAGGATGCTTGCTAACATTTCTTTATTCTTATTTTTCCCATAGTTTGTTTATTTGAGTGTTCTTTCAAAATTCAGTTTTCAAAATTTGCAGTTACTCACTTTTATCCCATTTCTTTTCATGATCTGAAAATTTAAAATAAAGATACATGTGGTTAGAATTCTCGCTGGTTTTCTGTAAATCAATTATGTTCTGATATAGATGCCTTTCATATTTCTTCAAGCACAAAAAAACAAAAACAAAATAACATACTTAAACATTAAAACAATGAAGGTTATTTTTAATTCTCTTTTGGTTCTTTGCTAAGAAATGTAACTGTTTCTATTTCAATACCTTGTATAGGAATATTTTACTTATTTGGAAAAATGGGTGGTGCAAAAATTTTTGCATCCAAATCTTCTCTTATTTGTCTTTTCTTATATTATCTTTTAATTTACCACTGGGATAAATGTTTATGGTTTAAAGTTGGAAGAAGAAAAGTATTGGTTTACTTAGAGATGTATTCCTAACTGTACTCCCATTGATGAAAGTGAATGAAAAGCTATTTTAAATCCAGTTAAGTCATCATATTTACAAAAAGGTTAATGCAAAAGTTTATCCAAGCATCACTACCTAAAGAATACTCTAGTTCCTTTATATCCTTTGAGAATTTATGCCTATCTAGAAAAATAACAACCAAAGGTGAGATTTCACACATGCATCAGCTCCTCCAGAGAATATAGAAAGATGTGGAAATCCTGAATACCCCAAAACAAAATGGAATATTTAGGAGATATGATATGCATTGAGACATATCAACTACTTCAGTTAATTATACAGTGGAACCTTGATTTGGCAAACCGTGATGCAAGAGTCTTTGGTTGAAATAGATGAAATGACATAATTTATGCCATTTGCATACATGATATCACAGATAATCAGGAATAATAGACACTCCCTCCCCCAATTAATCCTAAAAATCAAGATTGCAGTATACAAAGAAATATTTAAGGGAAAAGCAGCACTGGCAGACATTGCACATCCCGGCTGAAAAGTCTACATGTACATGTAGGTTTGGCAAAAATACAACATCCTGGTTTCATACAGTAACATCAAAGAATAAGTACCCGTGAAGGTAAGCAACCTCCAGTAGGTGATAGAACTCAGAGAAGAAGAGCAATTGATGTTAAGTTATGATAAACATTGTATGGGAAGGAAATTCAGTACCTAAATCAAGTATCAGCATTGTAATCAGTTGTGAATAAACTTTCCCTTTCTGCGTGGCTTTAGGAAAGTCCTTAAGGTTACAAGGTTGCTTGGTGGCTTCACTTCTGGATATACAAATATTTTTGGTCCATATTCTTGGCAGTATCAGATACAGGACAATGTATTATCTTCTCTGGAATTGACAGAGAAAATTTACTTTTGATTTTGACAGTGGTAAGTTTCCTAAGAAATAAGGATTTTTATTTATTTTTTTTTTGCTAGTACCCATGAAGGAAATTTTGGGGGAAAAACTGGAACAAATCGGTGTCAAATTAATCTCCAGTTTATGAAATAATTGTATGGAAAAATATTTCCTGAATGCATTAAAACACACACGTACACACACTTCGTACTGAATAATTGAATACATGGGGCATAACAGTCCTACTTCACCAATTCCACAGGCAGAGATTTGGAAGAGAGGGAGGAGTGTCCTTTCTACTTTCCCTTTTTCCCTCCTATCCCTCTTTCTTCCACTGGTTCTTTCCTCCTAAAACCAAAGGAGGGGGTTGGGTTGGGTTGGGTTGGGTTGGTTTTACTATGGTTGAGCATCAGAGTCATCCAAATCCTACACTGACATATTGTTTCAGTCCAATTCTGTAGCTCCAGGAGGTATAGTAAGATCCTTACAAGGTGATACAAATCAGTGTGGAACTGTCTGAGGGCTTCTGGTATGATTTGTGCCCTCTGAGTACTGTTAAGAGATTATGCCAGACAAAAAAAAGGAGGGATGGTCAAATTTTGTTCCTCCATAAAATGTAAGAATTTACTGTGTTTGTATATTGGTTATGGTGCTGGACTGGAGCAGGGAGACCTAGGTTCTAATCTACTCTCAGCCAAAGAAGTTCCTGGGTGACTTTGGGCCAGTCCCTCTCTCTCTGCCAAACCTATTTCTCAGAGTTATTGTAGATAAGAATGGGAGGCGGAAGTACTATGTATGCCATCTTGAGCTCCAGAATGTAACAAACAAGCTATTGTTATAAATGCAGAGGCAACTTTGTGGATATAATATAACTACTGAGACTTGAACAGTTTGTTCAATTGAATTTAACCAACAAATTCATGGAAGTACTTTGTAGGAATAATCGAAATGATTGGCTATTTTCCATTGTTTTAACAGAATGAAAGTGCCTTTGTGAAAGAAAAGGAGCTCTCGGCTGAGCTTGCAAATGTCAAGGATGAAGTTGGTAAGTAGATGCTAAACAAGCAGTGTTAAATATTTTCTTTTCTGGTTACAGATATATTTCTTTAAAAAACAAGGTTCTTATTTGTTGTTCTGTGAGGCTAGACGATCTGAATACATCTAATAAGGTGTCATCTTAAACCGTGAGGCAGGTTTTTATGGTTGTCAGGGGACAATAATTTATTCTTAGTGGTTGCAGAGACAGGTTCATAACCATGCACAATAGAACTTATCATGCATTATCCTTAGTGTTCTCAGATGGTTACCTGTAAAGCTATATTGCTTGCTTTTGAACCACATTCTGCACCTGTCATAGAGGCTGAATATAATACCCATACTAGAGCATTCACCGATTTTGTTACTTACAGGCATAATTAGTTAACAATCGATAACTGAAGTCAAGCTGCATCAGCACCCAATATGGTGTGGCAACTGTGGTTAATATGATCACCACCACCCACTTTTTTTTAACAACAACAGCAACAACAATGGATACTCTGATTTGAAGTAGCTGTTGCCATCTTTAATACCATTCAATTTAATGTATTTAGGAGTCAAGGGGAATTCCAAGGTAATAAAAATGGTTGATGATAGATCTGCATCACTTAATCTGCTTGGTAAGCTTACAAATATGAGACAGAAGGCAGAGGTATTATGAGCAACAGTGCTCATGTTAATGCTCAACAGAGAAATATCACCACTGTCTTAATTTCCTCAGAAATAAAACTATCACGGTGATGCTAGAAGCAGAAAGTAATTTTTCCAGGGCCCTTTTAAATCAGGCTCCAGGCCAGGACTTAATAATTTTCACTGAGATATAAAATGTAGGAGAAAAATATTCACATGTAAATGATTATAGTCTTTGTTGAAAGTACTATCCATCCTTGTATCTGCCCATATTCCTGATTTGCAAATGTGGTGAACAAACAGAAGTGTAGAATCCAGTCCTAAGCACCACACTGAAAAGGAATCATACAATCAGGAACAAGGGCAAAGAAGGGCAATGATCAAGAGAGTGGAAACCTATTCTTGTGAAAAGAGACTAAGGAAACAGGATTTGACTGCCTGAAGAAACAGCCAATGATAGCACTAAATGAGCAGGCTCAAATTATCCTACTTGGGACACATTATGCAAAGACCCAGCTCTCTGGAGAAGGCTCTAATGCTGGGAAAGGTGGAAGGAAAGAGAGGAAGAGGATGAACAGCAGCAAGGTGGGTGGACTCAGTTACAGTAGCAACGAGTGCACTGTTGGGAGACTTAAAAGACCAGGTTAGAGATACATGGTCATGGAGAAAAGCTGTCTATGTAGTGATTTGAAGTCAAAAATGACTTGATGGCACATAATCAATCAAAGGGGAGTTACAGAACTATCAGATAGAGAGTATTTTGGTTATGGTGCTGGACTGGCAGCAGGGAGACCCAGGTTCTAATCTAATAACCTGTCTCACAGAATTATTGTAGATAAGAATTGGAGTAAGAAGCACTATGTATGCCATCTTGAGCTCCTGAATATAATGAACAATCATCCCAGAGTACAGACATGAAATAATAAGATACAGGAAGGCACCTTAAGGCTGAATGTTGGGGAAAAGTGACTATAAACAAACTTAAATGGTAAGGATAGTTTGACATCGGGACCAGTTACCAAGGGGACTGGTGAATTCATCTCCACTGGCTTTGTTCAGTCAGAGGCTAAGTCAGTGTTGTCCAAACTTGGCCACTTTAAGATGAGTGGACTTCAACTCCCAGAATTCCCCAGCCAGTTGAAGTCCACTCATCTTAAAGTGGCCAAGTTTGGACAACACTGGGCTAAGTAGATGTTTGTCAGGGATGCTTTAATTTGGATTTCTCCATTTGGTAGAAAGTGGTCTAAAGGCTCTGCCTAGCTCTTTTATTCTGTCTCAGGTATCTTTGCCCCTTTCTGACTGAAAAATCAACTCCTCATGCTGCATAGTCCATAAGTCCCCAATCAGCTTGATCACCAGCCTATGATTGAAAGGGGGGAACCAATATGAACTGGCTGCTCTAACATATATTAATTCTGTGAAACAGCTATTTTGTATACTGTATTTCCAGTCTGAGGACTGAAATAAGTATCTGAAAAACAGATTCTGAGTAAGAGAACTAAACGTCAGTGAACAAGTGCTGCTCTCCCAAACTGGAAAAATATTTTTTTTTCAATGAATGTAGGATTTGTCAATGGGAAAACTCATTAACTGTATTCAGTTCTGGGGATCTGCACGATAAAGCAAAATATTTTCGTGCATGCGTATGTGTCCTTATCTCCTTTTGAATGCAGAACATAAAATTATTTATGATACTCTGATTTAAAATGTCAATGCTACATAAATCAATTAAACCTGAGGTTTTGTCCTGGCCAAAGTCCATGGAAGAGATGGCTGAGGCACTGCTAATGCTCCAACTGAAAATACAAGTCTTGTAACACAGAAATGCACGTAATTATTGGTTTTAACTACTACACTGTTCTGTCCAGTACAAACATGAGTGATAATACTCTTGTGACATTTCACTTTTCCTCCTATTATAAGCAATACTGCATTTGGATTGATCTTTACCAGTAGGTCAGATACAAAGGGAAATCACATCAGCTCAACTCTAAGAAAACATTGTGATGGCATGTGCTGTGATTTAACTTCCAACCATCTGTCAGCCCAGTAGATGTCATTTTCCATGGAACTTACACGTAGCCTGTAGGTCAGTGATGAATTGTCCAAGGAAACAAAATAATATCTTGGCACTCCCTTAGTAGGATGTAGACTGTGTTTTCTTACGGTGATAGCTGTACCTAGTCATAGGTGGGGTTTCCTGCAGCAGTTTTTGTATGAAACGTAGATATGAGATTTAGGAGTTGTAGACTTGTTTTTGGCTCAGAATTTTAATGGTCTCTGTTACATAATTTCTTGAGTAGTGGTAAGGTAAATCTTCATTGTGGTCTTTGACCAAGATGTGTACATATGCATATATATACATAAAATACATGAAAGTCTACCAGCTTAATTTTTCTTTTGAAAAAAATGTCAAAGGGTTATTACACAAATGTTCTAATCTGTACAGATGTGTCTCAGAACCTGCAAGTATCTCAAAGCCTTTTGCTGATATCCCTAGCAAGCCAATATCAGCATACCAGATATGTTAGCAAAGTGTCTATAATGCAGCAGAAGTCTACAAAAGTTATTTGCAGACAGTTATCAATTTTACTTTTTTTTTTTTAAGTGGGACCTGCATTTTGTAGGGTAGAATCATCCTAAACAGGGTTCTGACTCATGACTATTGCCACCGCTGCCAGCAACTCTATTTTTCCAGGTTGTTTTGCTTTTATACACTGAGTTCCTTCCTGTAGATGGATGGAAATTTTTGTCTGGTTAAGGAGTCACTGGAAGAATTAGATAGCTCTTAATACTTTTACAAGTTTCAGGACTGACTAAGATATCCCATCAGTTACTATTGAATCCTATTCTTGAGTGGAAGATTTCTGTAGGTGAAGCTATTCATTTGAGTGCCTTGAAATAATGCTGCTAAGACTCGACAGAGGAGTAGTTGCTGACCATGATTATATTTCAGTGCTCAAAGATGGAAGCTGATGGCTTATCAAGAGGAAGGGAATGAAGTGTATGCATGCAGAATATCAAACTTTGCTCGGACGGGAGGGAGGGAGACTTCTCTCTTTATCAAGTCCTATTGCATTAAAGTTTCCTTTTGAATCTGATATAGAACAGAACTTTGTTAGATTGCTAATGATGTGAACCCACATTTTATGCTCAGCTTGCATCTATGAGTAAATGCCTTTTTATCACAGAAATGTCATAAAGAAATTGCACCCTGGATCCTCTAACAGTTCTCTCAGCTTGAAAGTAAAGTGTGTGTGCATAATAGTGTATAAGGTGACTTGTGGTTTGATATGGCAAATGCTGTTGCAGAAAACTAACACAAGGTTTCTAATGTTTATATAGGTTCATCCCTATCATAAATGTTATGTTTTGTAGTAGTGTCTCAAAATCTACATCTTTCTGCCTGCTTTCTGTTGGGTTTTAGATTAACGTTGCATAACTTCAGCAGGGATTCTTCTATTGGTGCAACCTATACCATGCCAGTCTCATTAAAGAGATGGTTGAATGGCAAGTTTCAATTTAAAGCTTGAATGGGTTTCAATTATACTGGGTCCCCAGTTCTGACTCTGAACTTATTTTTGTTTGATTGCTGTTAGTTCTATGCCACAATGACAGGTAATGAAAAAACACTAAAAGGTCACTGAACAAAATTACAGAATTATTTAAAATAATTAAGAAAACTAGCAAACAAATAAATAAACAAGCAAGCAGCCAGATGGAAGACTGGGTGATGTCGTGGTGATAGTGTTGTGCTAAGATTGGGAAGACTTAAATTAAAATTCTAACTCAACTATAAAGTGTACTGGGAGAACCTGGACTCTTTCCTGGGCTGATTAAAAGGTATCATTAAACTATGATTCAGCATTATGTTCCTGAGATGCAGCAAGCTTGAGACTCAAGTGCTCTCCTTTTCTTCCCTAGCATGGTCACTGTTAGTAGTGCACAAGTCAGGATCATAAACTATGATGTGATCCTAATGATATAGAACAATCCAGAATTTCCTAACTCAGAATCTAATGGGAAGATGCGCTTATCTGAAGAAATGCATGCCACAAACACATGCCACCATTTTCACTTCCCAACCCTTGAGAAAGAATTCTAAATGCATTCACAATCATTTTCACTGCTACTGATCTTGAAACTTTGGGAACAAGAAACAAGGAACTGTTGAAGGGAGAAGAAAATTAGTTTTCTACCCCCAGCTGCCACAAGGTCTAGAGTAAAAAAAAAAAAAGCCTTCATCTGCACTCCACAGAAGAAGAAAACTATATCATCTACCTCCTTGTTTCATGTTTTGATTGTTTGCCTGGTTTCATGAAAAAGCATCTGAGTGATTGAATATAAAGTCATCAAACCATTATTCCCCTCAAAGGATTTATTAGAGTAACCAAAATCCATAAGCTGTGAGGCAGGGTGAAGTAGGAGGTCCATCTAATGAGGAAACATACCTCTACAAGCTCCATGGAATAGCAGCATTTCAGAACATTGTGCGGGAAAAGTACTAGCTTCCCTTCTTTTTTAACTAACTCACAACAGAGCCCGAAATAAATCACCTCTACTTTCAACACTGATGACCAAAGAGGGATTGAAGAGATCTAATAAGAAGGCTGATGATAGAGGTCAGAAATTGAATACTATTGCATATATATTGTATGGGGTGTACCATGAAAAAAATGTACTTGATTCTTTCCACTTCCACTCTTGGTCTCACAAGTGCACTGATCAGCTTTTCCCAGTGTCAGCTTTTACTACTGAATGCTCACATTGGCCTTTATTTAGGAACTCCTGAAGGTCTTTTGTCTTGTCTTACACTAAAGAACCAGGCCAGGATTCTTGATGATGTCTTCTGCTATCTGCCTGTCTGCTTCTGCCATTTTGTGACTGACATAATTCAAGGTATCTGAGCTGCTATTTCAACTGACCTGCATATTTTCTATTACTGTCAAAGGGCATATCATTGAATTTTGGGCCAATCTGTACCAGACCCACTCTATTGGTTCCATGGCCCTCCCACTGTTGCATTGGAAAGTTTGTCTTCTTTTACAAATGGGGAATAACATCAATTTCTACTTGAGGTACTTCACTGTTCCAGTAATGGATGATGGTCTTCAATCAATATTGGATTTTCATGATCTTAATTATTTCCTGAAGCTGTTTGAAAGTTCTTGACTGTTGCCATCTTATTTCTTCTGCACTAATGGACATAGTTGGCATCTACAGATCGTCCTCATTTAGCGACCACAATTGGAATTGGCAAGTTGGTCATTAAGTGAAGCTGTCACTAAGTGAAGCCTTGCCTGTACTTATGATCTTACTTCCACTTTCCTTTGATTTACAGACCTGTGAAGGTCATAAATGTAAGATTATTCATAAAGTTACTTTTTCATCACCATCGTAACTGCGAATAGTCACTAAATGAGGCAGTTGCTAAACGAGAACTACCTGTATTAACTTGCTGGATGCCTGTTTTCACAGCTCAATAGTTTCATACCATCCCCTGCTTCTTTTTTTAAAACAAATTTTATTAAAGGATTTTGTACAGTAATAAAAGTAAACATTCAGATTTAAAGAAAAGAAAAAGAATAAAGAAAAATACAGAAAAGGTGAATAAGCAGAAAAAGTAAATCTCCCATTTCTTCATTGTATACTAAAGAGTTTATTTTATCAATTCTGCCTTTTAGTGTTTGGTTTGACCACAATGCTGCATTTTTGCCAATATATGGGAACAGTGGTGCCATATCTTTGTGGAGCACTGCAGTCATCCCAATTTGAGATTGGCTTATTGTTGTGATGTCTGCCCTGAGCTTTCTCAGCATATTTCCTGTGTCTTCCCTCTTTCATAAGCGCTTCAAATCAAGGTGGTTTAGAAAAGCTCTCAGTTGCGGGCTCTTGTAAATGCAGAAACGCTGGCATTTGGAACGTCTGTCTATCATTTATTCATTGATTTGATTTATAGCCAGCATTTTTACTCTAGCAAGTCCTCAAGATATTTAACAGTAATTAAAATGCAGATTGCAAAAATCTTTTTGAATCTAAGTCATGAGTTAGTTTCAGTTTGATGTTTTGCATATCTTGGGTACAAAATTCTACCATGGGTGTATTATCATAAATGGCTGCTTCAGTCAGCAATTCGTGGAATCTCTAATGTCAGGAATATATGAAGGGGACTGTGAAGAATGTTGCACATCTATAGAGCTAAAGCAAACATTTCTTCATTTTTTATTTGCTGTTTTTACTCTTGCATTTTTGCAAACTACCCAGAATTGTGACAGATTGGGATGGCATATAAATTTCATGTAATATTTCTATATATTCCTTGGGAGTATGTTAGAGTCATAGCTTTATGCAGTCTTTTCACTTACTAGTTTTTTCAAGTGACAAAATAGCCATGGGAACTTTCATTTCTTTAGTTATTTAACTTTGTTAACCAACAATGGTTGGCTCCAGATTCCAGCCACCCCTTGAAAAAGTGCTCAGGTACATTCTGCCTTACCAGCTGGCAGCATGCTAAGTCTGAAAATGGCCCCTTAAATATCCAATTTTGCATGAAGTAATGTTATTGAGAATATTGTTGAAAAAAAATAAATAAATGATAGTTCTAAATCAAGCTATTTGCTGAAAGGATTACAGTGGCAACATTAGTGAATTTGTCTTCCTGAGGTGCCAGCCAGTATCTAGAATTGCTGCATGTCAGATACACCCGATATTGGAAAAAGTGTTTGGTGTTCAGAATATAAAGTAAAGATAAAAATTTTAAAATACTATGTCCATGGGCAGAGGCAGGGGTGGTGGTTTTGGCAGTGCTCACTATGCAAGAGGTGTCCTAATGACAAGATGCAGAAGGAATTGATGGGATCTGCAGATCATGCTTAATCTGGTCTCTATAAATATATTACCAGATATGACTTCAGAACCATCTAGAAAGCAAATTGAGCCTCCTACCCATTGGTTGAATATGTCACTGGATGCTTTTCATGGAGGCAGGACCTGATTTACTCCTTTTGTGATAATGAGCACAGTCCATTTCAGGATGTCATGCCATTTTGCTCAAGGGAATATCCTTCATCCTTATTTTTAAAAGCAATCAATTCAGTCCTGGCTTTTCTGCAGATCCTTAATGTGTGGTTCTTCTGTCTTCAGCCCTCAACACAGGGAGATACGAAACACTACAAAAAGAGAAGGAGGAGATGGAAAAGAAGTTTGAGGGAACTGTGCAGAAACTGGGTTGGCAACATCAGGAAGAGCTCCAGGCACTTGAAGAACGCTTACAGTTACAATATAGTGCTGAAATAGAGCATTTGCAAGAGAACCATCAGGTCCAGCTTGACAGAATCAAGAGTCAGCATCAAGAACAGGTTGGTCATGTTCATTCAGTGTAAGTTCACTTGGCACTGACCACAATCCATGCTTTGACAGGCAGACTCAAATGTACACATACTATCTCTGTAAATTGCAGCTAAAACACAATTTTGGCTTTTGATCATCGAAACCATGCCCCATAATCCTGATGCCCAATAATCATCTGAAATTATAGATAGTGACTAGACAATGTTTTTCTTCATGGCATTCCATTTGTGGAATGCCCTCTCTAGGAAAACTCATTGGAACCAGGCAGAACCTTTTTAAAATTCAATTTAAGAATGGATTGAGCAGGTCAGGGAAAAATAATTTTACCTGCTGCTTTTTCTTGTTTATCTATTAATCTGGGAGTTTGATAGAGATAGTGGTATGGTATTTTATTAACTTGGTAAGTCACTCTAGTTGTACTACTTAAGAAATGCTTTAAATACAGATTGGGAAGACTGCAGTAGATAAAAATCATATATTGTGGTGTTCTGTCCAACCATGGCTTCTGGATGACTTCAGCCTGATGTAGGAAAGTGTAATATATAAACAGACCTTTGGACATGAAGGCTATAGCTGATAGGTATACAAAAAATCTAAGGTTAAATCTCTGGGGTCCTTAGGAAACCCCTAACTGGCAGACCTAAAGGGTGCAGCTTGTGCTATGCATGTACAAAAGTCAAATTCAACCCTGTCCTCTTCATATATCGTAGGAAAGACTCTTAACTGCAATCATGTAGAATCTTTGCAAGTCAGCTGTGGGGACTCATGCTTTCTGCCCTAGCTTAAGGCAGCCTGCTGTATTTCAAAAGATCCACAAATACAATAAAAGATTCATAGATGTCATTCATGTAGAGGCTAGTTGAAAGGTGGATTGGAAGAAAATCTGTTAATCAAGTTTTTGGCTCCTCAAGCAATTATCTTTATAGCTGTTAGGAGGAACTTGCTGAGAAAAATGTGATTCAGGAATATAAGAACTCTACTGGATTAGACCTATCAAGTCTAACCTCCTGTTTTTCATAAAATTCAACTGGGATATTACAAGAAACTCACAGAGATAATTGCTATGGTCTTTTCTGCTGTTGTTCCCCAGCAACTGGTATTTCCTGTCTCTAAATATATTATAGCGTATCACCATCATGGTTTCTAGCCATTAGGAACTGTATCATGAATGGATTTGTCCAATCGTTTTTTAAAGCCCCCATAGCTAGTTTTACCTATTCTTACATTTGTACTTTTTTATTTGAACAGGTGGAAGACATTGCAGCAACTCAGGAAATGGCAGTCTTAGAGATGGAAAATAGCCACGCAATTGCCATTGCAGAACTTCAGGATGAATATGAGCACAAAGTTCAAGGTAATTCTGTAATCCTGGCAAGCATTGGATTATTTTGGCATTTGAGATGATAATCTCTGAGGAACGTATCTGGCATCAAGAATGGGTTACGCAAATTGTGACTAAAACACATGCTGGCTGGGGAATTGTGGGAGTTGAAGTCCACACATCTTAAAAGTTACTAAGGTTAAGAAACACTGGATTAGATGATTGTTGGGGTTCCTTCCAACTGCACGATTCTGAGATTCTGGGATTCTGTATCAACTGCTGGAATTATTGTCCAAGAAGCATTTTTAAATAATTGATATTGTGTCTCTTATTTGTATGTTTACAGGCCATTCATTCAAAGCAACATAATTTTAAAAAGAACATATTTTGATTAGACTCATCAAGTTACATTGGACCCAATTCTCCACCTTGTCTCTCCAAATATTTTGCCTGTAATTCCCAAAACTCTTGACCATTGATCATTCTGATGAGTTGGGTTTTTTTTTTCCCATCCAAAATGTATAAAGAGTACTAAACTGTCTCTTCCTGCCATCAGGAATCCACATTAAATAACTCACAAGTCAATTTCTTGCTTATTTGTTTAACGTTTCACTTGTTAGAAGAAACCAGGATATATAGTATAAAGGAGTCAGTCAATAGGGGGAAACTATCTTATGCTGGTCCATTTTACCCAATACTATCTACAATGAAAGAAAATGTTTTGGGGGGCCTCAAGTGGAATTCTGCCTTAATCTTGCTAAGATATTTAAAACAGCAATAACAAGAATGCTAACCATTCATCTTCTGCACATGCTGGCACTGAGCTAAAGCCTCAGTAGAGCTCGCTAAGGGAATTGTAAAAGTTGCTCTAGTATCTTTTTGACTAGCAGTTTTATTATGACATGGTTTCCCTAGCAACAGCTTCTGCCTGGGGACTTATAATCTATCAAAGATAAGCAGGATAAAGTTAAAGGCAATGGAAATACCCACTAGAATAAGAGAATATTTGTCTATCCTAGATAGGGCACTGCTTTAGAAATGAATGTTTAGCAACAGTTCTAAGATGGGAATTAATATTGGAAGTATCACTGACTTTCATAAGCAATATGCATTTCTGTGTGAGGAATGGATTTCTAGTTATTAAATATCAATACAGCTTCTCAATGATTACACACTCTGACCACCATTATTAATATTTTGCAAAACTATTTTGGTGCATATTAAATGCATTTTACAGTCAATCTCTGTCATAAATGTACTTCTCACCATTCTTCAATAAACAAAATTCCACCCCTTGTCTAAACTATGAGGATGTTTGAAGAGTAATTGCAAGAATTAACACATGCATTGCTGTTCACCAATCATGTGAGGTTTATGCAGTTCTAGATTGCCCTCTTGTGAGTGAATTTAGCACTGAAACAGGTTTTTATTATTTATGAAGTCACGGATTTATAGCAATTAGTTGGGTTATTAAATTTTAACACATAATCCTATGGGTTATTAAACCACAAATTACTGAGGGTCAACAAAATGTCACATCAATATTACAGAGGAGGGGGTATCTTTCTTTCCACACTGTATAGGCTATCAGCTGAGTTTGTAATAGGAATTTCTCCTAAATTCACTACACATCAACAGCTATTCATTCAGCAGTTCCAGATAAAGTAATAA
Organism: Python bivittatus; assembly: GCF_059951505.1. NCBI lineage: Eukaryota > Metazoa > Chordata > Lepidosauria > Squamata > Pythonidae > Python > Python bivittatus. The sequence continues at coordinate 22,744,937 of NW_028277056.1, forward strand.
TCACCCAAACTATTGCAGTTTTCATTAAAAAGCATATTAAAACGCAATCATTGGCATGCTTACTCAGAAATAAGACTAATTTGATTCAAGAAGGCTTAGTTCTAAGTGTGTGCATATTTGATTGCAGCGTTCAAATTGCTAGCCCAAAATGAGATTAAAAATGCCCCCAGTTGACGGTAATGACATAACTAACCTGTTTCTCCAATTTCCCCATGTGTCGCAGCCTTCCTTGAATTGGTATCCTGCAGCATGGCTGGTTGGGACTGGTAGAAATTATGGCCAAACACATTTCAGACATCTGTTTGGGAATGGCTGGTTTAATCTAAATCACTCAGTATTCACTTTGTCTTTTTTGGTTGACCAATAGATGGTTCTCATCTGGGTTATTTTAAGGTTTTAGGCTAAAACATGCTCCCTCTATAGATAGCTATATGAAGTCCTAACAAACACTATAGATAGATAGATAGATAGATAGATAGATAGATAGATAGATAGATAGATAGAGGATGAAAAGGAAGGAGGGAGGGAAGGAAAGGAAAGGAAAGGAAAGGAAAGGAAAGGAAAGGAAAGGAAAGGAAAGGAAAGGAAAGGAAAGGAAAGGAAAGGAAAGGAAAGGAAAGGAAAGGAAAGGAAAGGAAAGGAAGAGAAAAACTAAAAGAAAAGAAAAAAGAGAAAGATATTCCCTGTTTGTTAGGACACCAGTCATTATTTGAGAATTTCTATCTGATCTTGGCTATTAATGTCTGATTACCTCTCTCTTATATTAAAGCCTTGGAATATAAGGGGAAGATGTTATTATTTCATAACTGGGGCAGTCACACATTAAGATGTGTGATTCTGTAGCACACACAAGACTCTTTAGTAACTATCCCAGTATCCATATTTTTTCATTTCAAGAGCCCATGAAATAAAATTCACATCTGCAGTAAACAAGAAATACTTACAGTCTTTAAGGAGGATACAAGTGTTCTGTAACATATATTTTATTTAAGTCCTCCTAGTCCTCATAATTATTCTGTTTGTTTTTCCAAATGTTTGCTAATTTTATACTTTTAATTCTATGTATTTGGAATATAGCGTATCCAAATCTTTGTCAGTTATGCGTACAACTTTAAAAAAATGCTTTTCCAGCAAAGAATGATGGATGCCAGTCAATTTCATTTGCTGCTGCCTTTATCTTTTTGTTTAAATGTTTAAAACCACTTAATAGCTGAAGCTCTCTGGGGAGTTTACAATAAACATATTGAAAGAAACAATTTAAATAAAAATGTATACCATCAAATCAAATGCAAAATGAGAACACCATACAAACTAGGCAGCAGCAAGGCAGTTATCCAAAATCTAAAACAATACAAATTAAAAGCCAGTTAAAAGCCAGTTAAAAAAACTGTTAAAAAAACAAAAAAAAAGTAGTTTAAAAACCTAAAACCAGTTTAAAAAATCAATTAAAAAACCTAAAAAAAGGAGATCAGGAAAATTGGCTTAAAAAGCTACCTAATTATTTTTAAACATTTACATCCTTATCTCTAGTTTATTAATCTGATGCATAATCAGGAACACTTGGGAAGAGAATCTGGCCACCAATTCTCAGATTCTAAGAATTGGGCTACCAATAAATTAAAAATATCAGAAATAAAATAAATAGAAATATAAACTGAAGGTTGGCTATGCACAGGACTGGAGGAAGGAAAAATACAGAAGCCCTGATACTCATTTGAGAATAATATAGTATCATTCCATAAACTCAAGACTTTGGGCACATTTGCAAACAACAGATATGATCTGAGTACCACGAATTTCTGAATATAATAACGGGCAATTGGGCTATGCTAGCACTGAGCTCCTCTGATTAAGCTGTCATGAAGTATGTGTAATTTTTTTAAAAATTCTATCTAGAAATGAAGTCTGCTCATGAGCAGGAAAAAAGAGAACTTGAAGAAAATTTTGAAAAGTTGCGCTTGTCACTCCAGGTTAGTACTTTATTCATATGCTGGTCACAAATGTTGCTTGTTGTATTATGTGTGTCTCCTGGAAGAGCAAAATTCTTCCAGCAGTTCAAAAGCAGAAGCACGAAACAGCCTCTAAGGCAGCTTTTGTCAACCTTGGCAACTTTAAGATGTCTGGACTTCAACTCCCAGAATTCCCCAGCCAGCATGCTAGCTGGGGAATTCTGGGAATTGAAGTCCAGATATCTTAAGATTGCCAAGGTTGAGAAAAGCTGCTCTAAGGTATCCTGAGGAGAACGCTATGGCGCTATTTGTGTCTGTTATGATACCTCCTTGCTTCCCTTCCCACCAGCCTCACATGTCAATTATTTCCCTGATTGGTGTTATAAGATTGCACACAGATGATATTTAAGAGTCTCCCAAAGGTTAGGATTCCTTGGGAAAGATGTGTTTATTCCCCTGTTTCAAATCATTTTTGAAGATCAACTCACATAATATTTAAAGGCAGCAAGTGAGGAATATGCTGGAAACATTAAAGCATTATTTCTCTATCTTGGATCCTGGTTCACTTTTATTGATTACCTGGATGAAGGGGTTGAGGAAATGATTATCACATTTGCACAAAACTGGGAGGACTGGCTAACATTTTTAGAAGAGAAAGGGGGGATTCAAAAAGATCTAGGCCATCCTGGACAGGAAGAAACTTAGCAGGGAGAAATGGAAAGCCTTGCTAAAGAGACCATGTTGTTCTGGGATGAATTCACAGGATACAGTCCAGATCACAGGAAGTAATTGTCCTACTCTATTCTGCTTCATCAATCCCACTTGGAGTACTGTGTCCAGTTTTGGACACTGCAGTCTAAAAAGGACTTCAGAAAGCAAATTCAGAAAAGGGCTAACAAGATTGTGAGAGGAGTGGAAGCCAAATCCTATGAGGTATAATTAAAGGAATTTGGTATGTTAAATCTTCAGCAGAAAAGGCCGAAGGGAGATATAACAGTCTTTAGATATCTAAAGAGTTATCATTGTAAAGGAAGAACTGGACTTGTTCTCTGTCATCCTGTAGGGCAGGACCAGAATCAGTAGCTTGAAATGACAGGGAAGTTGACTCAGGTTAGATTTTAGAAGGATTTCCTAATGGTAGAAGCTGTCAACCACCTGGAATAGGTATCTCATGAAATGGTATGTTCCCTTCATTGTAGGTCTTCAAGCAGAGGTTAGGGAACTATCTGTCCAGAATGCTTTAGTGGACCCTACACTGAACAGGAGGTAGTATTAGATGACCTCTCAAGTCACTTCCAACTCTGTGGTTTTGACAGAAACTATTAAGAGTGCTCTGCCTATACATTCATGATATCTGAGCAGGCAAGGACTGACTTGAAGCCATAATGCGCAGCTTATGTCAGTCCCTTTGTAAAACAGGCTAATTCCATGCTTGGAGGCAGTAAAAAATGAAATTGAAAAAGGAACTGCTAATATAATAATGCCCTTATACAACTCTCTGATGAGACCACACTTGTGCTATTTGCTCAGTAATGATTTATAGTGACTTCCAGCTATCACTGGGCTGATAAAACTGTACAAAGAGAGGCTTTATATCACTATAGCTGTGGCTGGCCATGCTAGAAGACACCATAAATTACTAGTAAGGAAATGTCCTTGGTGTATTGTGTACAGTTCTTGTTATCACAACTGAAAAAGGATATTACAGAGCTAGAAAAGGGTGGGCAAAATTATGAGAGCGCTGGAGCAGCTCCCAAAGACTATAGTTATGCTGGAGAAGATGGACTAGCCTGATCCAACAGGGCTCTTCTGAGGTTCTGATGAACATTGGAATCAAGCATGTATACCCAGACATATATGTAAGCAATCAACTATTCATTTATACATTACCTTTCTTCAACTCACTGTAAAGGCAGATTTCAAAAGGTTAAGGTGCATTAAAACCAAATTTAGAACATGATAAATACCACAGTATAAAAGAGGCAGGGGGAAGAAGGACAAATGACTAAACATGTATTGTGACACAAACTTCACTCCTTATATATTTGTGTTTGCCGTTGCAAAGCAAATAAAAGGTGCTTGCAGCATCATGTCACAACACATATTTTGGCATTACTGCATCACAGTTAGGAACAGACACTTATGGCTATTACTGATATAACCCAGTATTTTGAAGTACTGTATTCAGTGAAACCTACTTTTCCATGACGGAATAATAGGAAAAAAGAAATGAACACAATGTCTCTTTCATGCATTGGCTATATTCATATATCATGCTGTGTCACAGTTTATTTTACCTATGGTTTATTCAAGAAGCCACAATTGCCACATTAACACAGCATGCTAAACCCCATAGCTAAGCAAACCACATTATGACATGGACCAGGCTGGTGGGGTGCATTTTCGAAGGGTGAAATCTGTACCTTAAGCCTTGATACTTTTTGCAACTCTGGCTTAGAATGATGGGCCAACACAGACACTTGGCACTTCTTCAACCAGCACAACTGCTTTCCAGACCTGCAGAAACATTGAAACTGCCAACTTCATGACAAGGACAAAGAGTCACTTATGGCCTCAGACTGCTGTAAATCCTGGAAAAGCAAAGCAGAACAAAAAATCTTTTAACTCTTGAATAGACAAGAAGAAAATAAAACAACTTGCTTATGCGTAGGCACACTCTCACACCCATACATGCACACGCCATATCTTTGTTGTTGTGTATTCATCTGGTTGTATAAAAAAAAAATCAGAGCAGTTTCTATGATGGAGATCTTAAACACTATCAATCCACCTTTCTCCTCAGAAGACAGGCTAGATTGGATATCTAAAGGCTCTGAGGCAGGAGGCAGAATGCATCAGAACTTCTTGTAAACTTGGAAATGGATAACCTGCCACCTCTATCAAGCTGCAATATTTCAAAGAAAAGCCTAGTTTTACTCCAGCACCAAATGAACTGCAGTTGAGCTCAAAATAAATTGGCTTAGCTGCTGAACAGAGATAACAATTCAAGATCACAGAGGTTCAAAGCTAGCATAGAGGCCGTGTGTGGAAATGGCTAATGTCTTGTGTAATGGCATACAAAAGCGAAGGCAGGAAGGCCGTTTCCCCATGCCCCATACTTTCAATCCAAAATGAAGAACCATACCCAACTTGGTCACGCAGGCCACAAGAGGACTTATAGAGAGGGGGAGTACGGAAGAGAGAATGGAGCAAGTGAGAAAGGAGGTGCCAGTGCTGTTGCTACAGCTCAGTCACATACTCCTCCACTGCTCCTCCATGTCAGGCACCTCCTCCTCCTCTCAGTTAGGGAAGGGATACTATCTCAGTGTTTTCAACCTCAGGAACTTTAAGAAGTGTGGACTTCAACTCCCAGAATTCCCCATGCTGGCTAGGGAATTCTGGGAGTTGAAGTCCACACTTCTTAAAGTTCCTGAGGTTGAGAAATACTGCTTTATGTAATCAAAATGGTGGAGGGAAATGGTCATAAGGCTCAGGTTCACTACTGCAGTGGGGAAGATCCTTCTCCTCTCTCTCATCTCCCATTAATTGCTGGAGCCAGTGGGGCATTCTCTCAACATCGGTAGCTCCTATCTGACAGAGGCTTGAGGCTCAGAGAACTCTATTTATATTACCAATATTGGGTTCTACTCAAAACAATTGCTTTTTTTCAGAGGACATGTCTAAAATGTTTGCCTGGAAGTGAATTAGATCATCATTGGCAAGTGGTTGTATTTAATTTCATTTACAGGACCAGGTAGATACTCTCACTTTTCAAAGCCAGTCTCTAAAGGACAAAGCAAAACGATTTGAAGAGGCATTGAAGAAAAACACTGAAGAACAACTAGAGGTAATCAAGATATATTTTTATATTATTCCCTGTAACTCCAAAATACAAAAGGAGATGCTCTTCTTGTTCAGTGAGATTACAAGATGAATACTGGTCCAGGCCAAAGGCCCTACTGATTAAAGCCTCAGTGGTCAATGAGTAAGGTTACAAAAGTCTATGTTTTGAAGAAGTTCCATTCTGACCACTTGAATACTCTGCCATAAAGTCACTAAAACTTTTTAAAGCAACTTCGTTGAATCCTAAACTATAGTAACACTCAGAAAGCCCCTCTCTAAATCAGGAAATGCAGTTTTCCTCTTCCAAATGCCTTTAGCCATAACATCCACGGCCAAAAAACTTCTCCTTGCCTTTACTTTCCTTCTTTTAAAAAAACTCTCTCTCCCACTGCCTAAACCACCAATTTTAATTAAGTGCAGGTGTCAGGGAGGCAGATAACCCATTAGTAAGACCTTGTGCCCTGCTTCTGGTCTTCATAGAATGTGGAGGGTGACATCACATCACTTGAATGGGCAGAGTTGAAATAAATGTTTAGCCAGGTTCTTGGGGATTGGTTGGAATTAACTGATGAATTTAATCCCTTATGACTTGCAGATCCTTTAGGCATCCATTTGCCCCTTAAGCCAAATATTGGGGGGAGGAAATGGAAAACAGGTTGCTAGAGTGGTAAAAACTGGTCCTTAAAAACCCTCCGCTTCCCTGCAAAAGAACATCAACAACAACCCAAAGGCCAAAGATGCTGACCTTCCCATCTGAGAGGGAGTTCTGAGGGGTTAGAAATCTGCAAATCAAAATCAGATAGCTACAGAGTACTTTCAGAGTCAGTGGCTCTTCAATGGCTTTTTGTAGTGTTGTTGGAGGCAATCTTCATGGAGAACATGTGGTGAGGTGTTGTTGGTCAGGGCTCTCTGATATTGGCACGAGAAGCTGGCTAAAGAATTTATCACTTCAATCTGCCTTTCAGATCATTTTTGGGGTCGGGTGGCAAGGCTTAGATTGCTTTGTTCTTCAATCGCTTTTTCAGCTTTCCACTTCTTTCAGGCAGGCAGACCCAAGCCCTTCACTTTTTTCTCTCTTATGCTAGTGGAATGTTACACTTCTGTGCTGGTTCTGCCAACACAACTTGGAGTTCCACTCAGCTCTTTAGCACTCTGAATCTGGGCTCAAACCTGAGCAGTAACACACACTTAAAATTCTGCATGAAAGAGTCAAGTTTGTCTGTCAACCATGAGTAGGTGGTTGCCAGATTAATACTTATGAGTGCTAGCCCAAATATTTACTAGTTTAAAAAATAAAGGGTGGCAAGTCTGTGAAGGTTATTTTCTACATGGCCTGCCAATCACTATACCTCACTGTGCCAGTCTGCTTCTGCTAAGTCAGTAACTAATATAGAGTATTGCCAATAAGCCACAGTTTTGACCTAATTGGGTCTGCCAGAACAACAGTCTGCCTAGCTGGCATCCCACTGAAGCCATGGATAAGGCCAAGCCTGCCAACTAGTTAGGCCAATCCACTGGCACCCACAAAACCCAGCCATTAGAAGCAACAAATCTGCATAACCCTACAGAGACAAGTCCATAGGCATTTTCAAGTGTCATGCCAAACCTGGAACCACTGAAAAGCAAGTTGAAAAATAAGAGCTTACTTTCAAAACACTTTTTGAATGTTTTTAAGGTGGAATAGACATTTTTTTAAATTGGTTCAGCAAACTTCTCTGTATGTTTTTTGCTGGACAATTTGGAGATTGCTGTGCTATCCTTTCCTCATCCCTGCTAATTCCACCTTAAAAGGGAGAATATTTCAGAAAATTATTGTGGTGAAACCCTTGAAGCTGTAAGACTGCAACTTTGTAGATTAATATCCTCAAATAAGTCTACCATCCCTGCTATTTTCATTCCATCTTGTCAAAACATGAAGTAGCTACAAGCATTTTGAATCATCCCTTCATAGCTTATGAATGAATTGCTTTTCCCGATTAAACCTCAGAGAACATTAAATTGCATCAAACAGCATTCAGGTTTTACTTTAATCAAATTAAATCGTGGCTATTCAAATTGCCAATTTAACTGAATCAGGACTGATTCGCACAAGCCCAATTTATATTATTTTTATACTACTGAGCAAAGGGACCCCTCTGGTGGGTGATCCAATAATGCTGCTTCTCATATCATTCTTCTTTCTCTTAGGTTGCACTGGCTCCATATCAGCATTTAGAAGAAGATATGAGGAGCCTAAAGCAGGTTCTGGAGATGAAGAATTTACTCATTCATCAACAAGAAAAGAGGATCATGGAGCTAGAAAAACTGGTGATGTCTCATGTTGTTGTTGCTGTTTCTGATTGTTTAGGAAACAACTTGAAAAGTGGCTAAAAGGCACAGATTAGTATGTTATTGCTTATCTATCAGAACAGCCTTGACCAATCAGGCTGCTTCCAGATGCAGTGGACTACGACTCTCATCAGTTCCAATCAGTGTGTTTCAGGTTTTTGAAAACTTCAGTCACATTCTCCTTTCCTAGCTAAAATTACCCTTTTCTTTCTGATGACAACGTTTGATCGGCAACTAATACAGAATTGCTAGTGGGAAGTCCTTGGAAACCTTTCTCTATCTTGGCTGCCTCTTACATGTGGCTGCAGTAATCTTAATTTTCTAATTATTGGGTTCAGGATTCCGGAGGTGAATGTTTGTGTGGTTTAATGCAGATCTGGGTGGGAATGACTTGTGGGATAAATTTTATATCACAATATTTTGGGAAAATTCTCCAGGAGAAATTGCTTGCATTCAGAGGCATCCATAGGATCCAACAGAATGACAAAATTCTATGCAAGTTTTGTCCCTTATGGACATGCATGTGTTGTCCCAATATCTTTACAGAAGGGGTCAGGGTTGCATCATATTGTCTAAATACTTTCATTATTCCCCCCATCCCACCCTTCACAGACGTGCTTACAGTTGTGGTAAATCTAACAGTCTGCCTATCTCTTTAGGCAGAAAAGAACTTAATTCTAGAAGAAAAAATTCAAGTACTTCAACAACAAAATGAAGACCTCAAAGTCAGGATTGATCAGAACACTATGGTGACAAGGTCAGTTTAAACATTTTCTGCAGAGTAGCAGGTTAAAGGCAACTATCAGTGGATCTGAGTTACGTCCTTTTTATATCCACTTTGCTGCTATTGCTCAAGAGAATCAGAGTATTAGAAGAATATGAACTTTATTCTATACATTGAGAGTTCATATACCATGCTGACTACCGCTGCCATTATATATGCATTCAGCAGGAATTATTTCCAAATAGATAGGAAGGCATCAATCTCACATATGTTTGGTCATAGCCCATCCCATCCCATTTTTTGCTCATTGGAAAATGCACTGAAAATACACACTTAGCTTGTACACACTTTCCCTAAAATGTGTGTTTTTCATACACTTTCCTGAAAAATTCACTTTTATCCTTATTAATTGCATCAAAATAAATAAGTATATTGCTTGAAGTATACAGCATTCTGATCCATGGAGCAGTGCAAGAAATGTGAATGGAAAAGATCCATTTTAGAAAGTGAAGACAAAATTAAATTCTCCAGCATCTGAAGTAAACGTGTACAGGATTGTTCTCTAGCAGGCTGAGCTATGATTCAAGGATTGCCTGATTCAAATTACAACTTTCATGAATTCATTTAGTGCTTTGTTGACCATAGTTAAATTTTGTAAATTCACTTGCTAGTGGTGATGGTGATGGTACATGAGCCAAAAATGCCGTGATGAAGTCGGAATGTTGACCCTCGCTTCTCTTTAATTACCCACATTATATGAGAGGTCATTGCCCTGTTGCACCAATGTTATGGATGCTTTGCCTAGCTTGGTTGTTCCTTCTTCGAATCTTTGGCAGAAAAGTTCGTCATCCTTCGCCCTTTGAAGGAGTAAAAACAAAACAAAAAAAAGTTACAAAATATGCAAGACTTTAAAAATAATGAACAATCCTAATTCTGAAACAAAATGCAGGTGAACAGTTTGTTGTAAGTAACAAACAGCCTCAAGAGTCATGTATATTTATTGGGGCACAAACATTCTGCTTTCCCAGCCAGACGACTATAGCTGTGCTATGTAAAAGGGATGTTTCAAAACCTGCATACAGTAGTACGAACAAGCTCCTCCCTTCAGCTGCTTAGGGCAGATGCATATTTGCAAGGCTCAGTCACCCAGCTGCTTTAAAAGGCGTTCCCAACTGTCTCGGCATGCACGCCCGTGTGCAGGGGCAGTCTTTAAAGCAGCTGCATGAGCCTTAGAAAGGATGCAGCAGGTACCTTAACACTTGGAGCCCTCATTCTTGCTAACATGCAACTGCTTTGGTATAGGCATCAATTTAGGCTCTCTTTTATTATGTATGTGGTGCTCCATGCTTTTCTTTGTTTTCAAAGCCTTTTTGTTTTGTTTTTTTCTTGTTTTTGATGCAGCATAAACATGGTCCTGATGCAGAGAGGCAGTATGACAGTTGGGGTTGATTATTATTTGCTTTGGTTTACCAAAGAAAATTTTACTTGGGCAGATGCTGATGCTTTAGAACAATAACAACAAAAAAACATGCATCAGCAACGACACATCACTAACACGAAGGGCCTTTTAACTGCTTGTGGCTTCTCTGTATAATTCCCATTTTTTCATCCTCTAGCAAGCTGATTATTTGATTATAATCTTGGCAAAATGGATGCTGATGGGCCAGATATCCAGTATAAGCCAACAGCTGTAGGTTCATGTTTGTATAATTAGTGGCACTAACTTTTCTGGCATTAAGAGTTATGAAACGATGATGCTATATTCTGCTGAGTCAAATCAGTTAATCATCACTATAGCAGTGTATATTCAGTTGGCAGTGGTTGTCCCAGAGTAGCCTGTTACCTAAGAACTAGTGGATTGAACCAGATTCTTCTTACATTCAAAGCCACGTGCTTTCCTGCATTTCCTACAGTGTCTCTCAGAAATGTCCCCTACAATTTGTTTCTAAATGCATAGTATATAATTGTTCAGGTCTAATTTACATGCAGGCCTGTTGCTGGATTTCTCTACACTTGAAAATGATGGTGATGATTTTTATCAGTGAAAAAAAAACCTCTAGGAAAAATATTATATTTGAAGTGCTGGGTGATGATGACGGTGTTCTTGCTGACATGTTTGCGATGGCTCATTCATACATGAAGTTACTCAGTAAGGTAGCGAGCAAGAACCAAGCATGCACAGATCAACCAAAGATGAAAGTGTAGAATGAGGGATTTAGTAAGATCTACTTTATATCAGGCCATGAAAGCGCTATATTGCGAGCTGCTGTCAACTGAAATGGTCTAGGGTTACTTATCTTGAATGAAAGCAATGGCAGGCAGGCAGGACTAGAAAGGGAATGGGCTAGTCAGAACAAAAACAGGCAAAGTGTATATTTGATAATTATGAAAGTCAAGTTTGATGTTGTCTTGTCACCTTCTCCAGACAGTTATCTGAAGAAAATGCTAATCTCCAAGAATATGTTGAGAAGGAAACCAAGGAAAAAAAGAGGCTGAGCAGGACAAATGAAGAGCTGCTGTGGAAACTGCAGACATCAGAGCCCATGAGCCCTGTTAAACTGTCTCCAACATCTCCTACACACATTTATCGCTCTTCATCGGGACCCCCAACGCCAGCTAAAGTCAGCACAGTACCAAGATGACAGACCAGTGCAGCTACTTAAATAGACTTGGCCCAGTTTATGGAAAATTGCAGTCCAAGCAAGCTGTTATGAACTGCAGTGAAAGCATATACTGGGGGTTTGTTGTTGTACCAACATGTTCTCTAGTTCCTTATGACTAAGCAATACACTTTTGTCATTTCAGCATCAGAAACTCATAGAACCGGCATATGAGGCCAAAAAAATAGCATAAGCCAATGTAGTCTGATGCATGGAAACATCCTCTGGGTTTAGAGCCCAAAGCACTGGAAAACTCTTACTATTACTTATCATTCACTCCAAATGATTTTTTTTTCCCCACAACAGTATTTCAGGTTAGTTGCAAACTCAAGTTTTGAATAGCTCTGCTTACATCTATGGCTTTGGTGAGGTATGGATTGTATTGGAATCCATGCACAAAATGTGCTCTACATACAGAAGGCCTACATACACAGCTTTGCATGTGTAACTGAAGCTGTTCTGAATTGCAATTTTTCATGAACTAATTCTGCAAAAAGTGCTGATATTTTCAAGACAGCAGTTTTCTAATACGTGCCTAAGAGTTATTCTGAAAGGAATTGCTTTTTGGGGGGGGGGGGCTGGGGTCAAAGCTTCCCAGGAATATTTCTACCCAGATTAGAAAAAAGTTAGAAAAAAGGAGAAGCATCTTCTAGATGACCACCAAGTGGTACATTTTCTAAAGCAGAACACCAGCGACTTTTGAATTCTGAAGTAGTTACTGACTTCAAAAAAGATAATTGATTTTCTACTCAATGCCCACCATGGTCACTCACCTTCCAGGCTCAATATTAGACCTTGTAGTCAGGAGTTAGTTATTTATTTAGCTCATAAGAGTGACAGTGACTTTTTTTTAGATTTCTAAATTGCTAGCAAAATAATATATATGAAAACACAAACATAAATGTTCCCCCAGCGCCAGAAAACCTTTATTATTACAGTGACCATCAACTGGCTCAAAGCCTAACTTATGGTCAACATACTCATAGGTTTGATTCAACACATGAAGTAGTTTGGAAGTTCTTTGACTGTATTTTGCTCTCTTTTGCATATGAGAAAGCCCAATTCTACTGACAGAGGCTGCTTCTCATTCACAGAGATGGCCTGATTGCATAGTCATCCTGGCAACTGCTTGTAGCACACTATTTAAAGAGGTGCCAGTGAAGCAATTTGCAAGCTGAGAAGGATACCTTAGAATCCCTTACAAGGTTGTCAATGATGTTAGGTTGTATGCATTATCAGCATATTCAGCAACTTTGTCAAGGATCCCAGGCACAGGGCCTAAACTTGACCATTAACATTGGGCACTTCCACTTAATCAGTGTTTGCAGAATTGTTTCACTTATAGCCAGCCCACTGGGTTCAGCATTTCTGCTTTTCTTAATAGCCATCTAAACACTGATACCCAAATAGATATTTAGTAGCAACACTGAATGGGACATTTGGGGCTGCTCAAATGCTGACTGGCTTCCTAAAGAGTAGTGTGGGAGATAGCATAGTATTACATTTTGCGATGATTCTTAAACATGAGCTAGATGAAAAGGATGCAGCCAATATCCCTTATTGTCTTTGATGTGTTAGAAGGTGAGTTCTAGCATGTTGTCAGATATGTTAGACTAGACTGTGAAAGCATTGAATGTAGCACAGGGTGCTTGTGGAGCATAAATTGTCTAAGTTAGCCTTCCCCAACAGAATGCCTCCAGATATATTTGACTGCAAGCCCACATGGCTCTTAACCTACTTGTTGGGAATTATGGGAGTTGTAGTCCAGAGATCTTAATGATGCCGTGTTGGGCAAGGCTGACTTAAGCAAATGTAAATCTTGTTATTTGATATCCATGTGGTACTTTGACTCTCAGTTAGTGGCTGGGGCTCAGTGTATATTTTGCACAGCCACGTCTGAGTCCCTGAAATTAAGAGCTGTTCGAAGGGCCAAATCATGTGAAAAAAGCAGGAATAATAAGCACAGTGAAAAACGCACTGTGGCAAATACTTTGCTGAAGTTTGCACAAACACTTAGTTCAGAGAGTCGGCTTAGTGTTTGGGAATCACCGGTGAGGCCTAAGCTGCCATTCAAGAGCTAGCCAGCATTGTCTGATTGCCACAGATTTGTGGCCTAATTCCGTGGTGTACAAAGTAACAAGATTGATTTCCCCCCCCTAGGAAATTTATTTTTGTAGCTGCCTTGCATGATACTATGATACTAAGAACATCTTCTTAGATTAGCTCATGTCATGTTTGTAAGTAACACAAACTGCAGAATTAGATTTTGCATAAGGGCAAAATGAATTGAGAGCAGGAAAGTAGTGATAATGACTTACTAATGCAATTTTATCCACTTTTCATACTTAAATACCTGAAGACACAGAGTACCTGAAGACCCAGTACACTCGTCCACTTGTTATGTTATCATTGTGAACAGTGTTGGCTCGTGTAATCCATATTATCATGATGTTCATATATTTGATCTTCTATTGCCCTAGAAGTTATGTATCAGTCTCTGCTTACAGGTTATGGAGCTAGTCATGAGCAGGTGAGTGATTTGCCCATTGGCATCTCTGTTGAAGTTGTTTCATTCTCCCCCATACATAATAATGCTTCCAACTACGATGGGGATTTCAGCCGACGGTTGTCAGAGGCAGCCTACAAAAGCTCATCCCCAATTGTCATTTCTATGCATATGGCAAACTAGAAGATAGCCCTTTCTCAGTTATGTTGTACTGATTATTTTCTGCCTCCTTAACAACAGCAAGGGCCACTTTTTCCTTCTGCATCATAATTCACTCCTTTGAATCTTTAGCAGAAAACTATCATTTGCATGATATTACATTGCAAACCCCACATCTAGGGTTTGGTTTCCAAGAAGAAAGCCCAGTTCACCACTGCCATTGTACCACCATAGCAAACCACTTCTGAAACAAGTTAAAGCCATTTCTGAGATGGCATGAAGGATTGATACAGAAGGCAACAATCTCAACGGGACTGCCAAAATACTTTGGCTCACTTAATGTAACTTTCTTGATGACTTTCTGTGTGACCAGCTCCTCTGCAATATATAAAAGTAATGAAGATACACAATAGGGATAGTCCAACAGCCCAACAATACTAGTTCTGTGAAACTAGAGCACTGTATAAAATTAAAATAAACTTGTTTTGTGCAGCTTCCATTTCACAAGCACAGAGCAGGCTGAACTATGTTCTTCATAGTTCTGGTGGGCATTTTATTGCAAATGCCAGGTGTGCTATTCCTCTTCCAACCTAGGTTAGCTGCAATCAGCTTCTATAATTTCCAGTTCAATGTTGGAGACAGTTGCTCCAAGTGTGTGGGGCAGAGGGGCTGCAAAATACTCTTTTGAATCTTACATTCTAGTAATTGCAGTACTGGAAAGAAAAAATGAGAGAACTCTACCCAATGAGTCAATGATACTCCTGGAAAGATTTAGGAAGTAAAAAGCCAGGCTTGAGAGAACTCCCCAAACAACAGTAAGTTGGCATCTCCAAGTTCCAGATGTGTGTTAGGATTCAGGACAGGCTATCATTACATGACATAACTTTATTCATCTTCCCATTCTTCTCATTGAGCGTATAGATTCAGTCCATTCAAGAAAGAAACCCAATGCAGTTTCAAGAGCTGCTATCTGAACTGGGATTTTTAAACATTATCTTCCCCACAGTGAGATAGGCATACTACAGATCTGCATAGAACCCACCCCTCATCTCTTGGAGGAAGAGCTAATGACTGCATTCACACAGCCCACTTAAGCTTGTTTCTGAATAAACCCATTTTTTGATCTCACATAATGGTAAACTAATAAAACAGGCTGAACTTGTACAACATAGTAACACAGACACATAGGTTAATGCTAACAAATTTAACATCTATGAATAAAAACTGGGTTTTTAAAGAATCTGGTTACATCTGTTATGTGACTGCAACCACACTTCTTTTCTGTGGCATCCCAAAGTTGCCTTGCAGTTTGCTAAATGTATGGTGGCATAAATGCTGCTGTATTATATTGATATATTAGGTGAGTCTTTCCTCCCCACCCCCCAGATAATTTATCTTTAAATAGAAGGCTTGCCCTAGATTGACAATATTTTAATGTAGGGTTTTGAAAGTATTGGGGATGGTTTCACATTCTGGACCATGTGTGGATTTGGTATAGTATTTGAAGATCCAAATGGAAATAGGTCAGGGTCAAAATGTCTCCTACTACACTTAACACACTAGACTAAAACAACTGCCCTGAAAAGTGAATGGATTGCCTTGGACATGACTTACTGGGGATTGCTTTAGGGTGCAGTGCAGTGCTGGAAGCATAGCACACTTGCCATTCTTTTCACCAAATTGTTGTGTCTTATCCAAAAACCAAGAGTGCAGTCTCATTTTAACCCTACTCCTCCTTTTAGGGACAAGTGTGGCAATACAGTACTACAGTACACATCTCTGAGCCTTGAACAAGATGTGGCAGATACAAATAATTATGAATTGTGTTTCCCTACATCCAAGATTTGTATTTCCTGGAAGTCCTCAAAATTCATTCTGGCCACCAAATTATCCCAGAAAATTCTTCCTTAGTTTGCCTAAGGTTCTTCAAAGTAATCCATGAAGGAAACAAGGTAGAAAAGTAAAATGAGATGATATGTTTTGGCTACATTTGAAAGTACTTTGAAGAGATAGCTATAAGTCACGTTTCTCATCAATAAATCAGCCAGATACAAACCCAAAGATATATTTGGGATTAAAGAACCCAAATCAGGTATTTTAGGGTCTGCACCAATTGCATTTGTGTCCCATGGACATATGGTGGACCTTCATGTAAAGTGTCTCCTGCCCACCCACCACCCCACCATTGTAGTAGGGGTTTGTGGTCTGACAATACATGGCTGTATGAATTAGAAGAAAAAGTTTGTATTATTTCAGTTACTGTGTAAAGGTGTGTGTAATATATTCATGGTAATAAATACATGCTCCAGCATTACATTATGGTGTTTCAGTAGTTTTTTCTGTAGCTTCGCAACATCTACCAAAGTTGGGCATTTACTTTATAAAAACCAAATCAGTCACCTAATCTTGATGAATAAAGGAAACCATAAAGTAGTTTCATTACTATGAATAAATTTTACTTTTTCATTAAAGCTTACCGGGTTGAGAACTCACATGCTTGCTGTCTTTTCAAAGTCCAATTTCCCCATAAGTACATTAGGGCCCCATGTATGAAATCAATGTATATCATAAACTGGGCTAAGGAGAAATATTTGGTTTGTAATGTCCTTGTGTTTTGAAACACAGTACTTCCCTCACTCCAGCAATTCCTCACTCATCAGAAATGCTGTATATTTGCATTGTAGCTGAATATAATGCAACGGAAAATAATTTTGCAATATGCTATGCAGCGGTTGCCTGCAAAGTGATGCATGTGTATTTCTTTTCTTCTTTCCCATAATGCATTTTACATGTGTTGCATTATCTCTGTGGTGTTCTAAATTTTATGGTGCCCTTATGATTGAACGCTGCTATTTTGGGATCAGGTAATTTTTTGACATTGTGTTCCAAAGAACATGACACTGCATACAGCATTAAGCCCCTCTTTCCTGCTGTGCTGTTTTTCCATGGGAGCTGTGTGTCTTTTTTCCCATTTAAGTAACCTGTGGGGGACAAAAGCAAATGGTAAGAAGGGCCCATCTCTGTCACCCACCCTCTCGCCATCTTCCTATCATCTTCTCTGTGAGCTGCTGCAGTAAGACAGTTTATTTTTTCCAGATAAATTCAATCCAATGCAGATAGCTTTTGAAATCAAGTCAACTACACTCTGCCTTTCCCCGCAATAGCTACTGGGGAGGCGGAACAGAAAAATGTGGTAGAAGGCACATCCCATCCTAAGAAACTTACATGTTTAAATGGTTACTAAAAAAAAAAAATCTATGAAGACCACAGCAGTCTTAAGAGGCACAAAAGCTATTTAGCGTTACTAAGGAATTGAAAACCAAAAGGCAAAAGTCAGAAGTTGGGTTCTTACACAGAACAGCAATTACATGCCGCTGATTTATTCAACAGAAACACGTTTATTAGAACAACCCTAAAGTAAAACAAAAAAAAACAAAAGCAAAAACTTCACTCTCCAAAGGGAGATATTTACAGCATCGCTCAACAGAGGTTTGTTATTGAAGCAGAGGTCATGCTCTGGATAAAGTTTCATAATTCAAGCAAAAAAACAAAGCTTCGTATTTGAAGGAAGGGAGAAACCAAAATCCAAACAAAGCCGCTCCACTCAAGAGGCAGAAGGAAAAGCATCAGATAGGATCACGGTTCAAATAACTGTATCCGAACCTATTATAAATTCTGAGAAAAATCATTAGAAAAATAGAAGAAAAACTTATATACATTTTACTCAGTAAAAATATGGACAAATTATTTTCATGGCTTCTTGGTTAGCAAAAGGTGGGTATTCCTGAAGAAACCACCATATTCTCCAACAGATTGTAACATACAACCCCAAACAGTGCCACGTTGATTCTTTGTACTCCTGAGAGCAGACGTACATTGAAAGGCACATCAAAAAGAGAGGAACCCCTTCATTTTATCAGGCACGCCAGTCACTACCCTTCCATCATTTGCAAAACGAGGCATGAGTGTGATCTGGTTAAGATCCCTCACCATCTAGAAACTTAATAAACTTGATAGGATTTTTCTTCGGACATGTGCCAAGAAGAAAGAAAATATACCCTGAGGAATTCTCGGTTTGGATTTTTTTTTTAAACAGGCACTGTTTCCATAAGGTTTGGCCTCTGCTTCAGAAATAAGGAGTGTTACAGGATGTATTCTTATCATGGGTCTCTCTAACAAACAGAGCTGTGCAAAGCACGTGGAAGTGGTAGCTTACAAAGTACATTACTATTGCAAAAACAAAAAACCCTTTGCAAGGCTACCCAGCTGCTTCAAAAGCTGCCCTGGTTGTCTTTACATGCATTTACATTCTTTACATTCACAGCTTTCTGATGGTCCTGCCGTGTGATCTCTGCACACACACGCAGATGAACAGAGACAGCCTTCAAACCAGTCATACAAGCCTTATGAAGGCTGTGTCTGCATTCATACTTGAAAGGTTCTCTGCAAGCCATCTCCTTCAAATGCTTTGCACAATCCTATTACCAAATATTAACCATTTCTGCAATGGGGAACCATCTACTATGAATTTATTACCAAACAGTAAAAACATGCTTCCCCAACCTGGTGCCCACTGGCCATATTGTTTTAGTCCAATACACATAAAGGGCAGCAGACTGTGGAACCCTGCAATAAGAGGTTGGGAAAAAAGTTACTGATATTTCCATGTTAAGTTTTTCTAAAGTTCTTGCACTTCCCTCAGTATCACAAGAAGGCACCAACAATATCATTTCAGTAGTATACAGCATTTAAATATGTAGCACTATCCTACGCACAATTTCTCAGAAGCAAGGTTTACTATTTTCAATAGCGCTTTATCCCTTGAGAGGGTGTTTTTAGGACTGCAGCTTCAACTAACTACAAAGTTCTAATTACAGTGAAGATAAACATCCATAGAACTTTACTGCATTCTCTTCCTTTCTAAAAAAAGTCTACTTCATATATGTTTAACTCTACCACAGTCAAAGCTGCATGTATGAATCCTTTTGTAAGAATTTATACCCAAAAGTAGCATCTGTACAACATTCTTTTGAATTTTGGTAAATGCAGAAGAGGTCCATCGCATAGTTTAAGAACTCCTTTTGCACAACTTAAATAAGACTATTTTGTTACCCTGTAAATATACCACATAGTAAAATCAGAGATACATACTAAAAGGCAACAGATTGCAATTAGCAATTAAATGAGATAGCATCATATACATGAAGCACATTGACCTTGCCAAATATGGCACACAGCTATGGAAACACATCCCTTGTTAGATGAGAAATCTAGTACATGCAAATGACAGAGAAAAACAGTTCCTTCTACAACCACCTGCTCACGCTGTGCAGGCTCTGCGTGTATGTGTGCATGTGTGTAGATATATGCAAATTATCAGAAAATGACAAAAAGTGATGATCAGCTGTTTAACAGGGAAAGTCACATATAAATATAATCCTTTCTCTCCTCTACCCCCCAATAAGATAATGGGCAATGATATAATGTCACACACACATTCAAACTGGGACATATATAGGATGTTCACCCAGTCTTCAATATTGTAACACAATGAAGGTAATATGGAATCTGTTCCTACTAAAGTGAGTGATAATACAAATTCTGTTACCGCATATATCTGAACATAGTTTTTCTGTTCATACACCCTTGAAAACATATTGATTCTACATTTGAAGCAAGCCACTTATAAGCTGCTGCCTCCTGTTCATAATTATCTATTCACAAATTGATAAATATATTTAATGAAGTATTTGTTTTAAAAAATGGCTTGAAGGGAAGGAATTAAAAATCCTGATTTTTTTCAGACTATTTTATGATCCAGTGTTTGTAACATGGTTCCATGAACAACATAGGCATTGATTGGAGGATTAATGAAAATAAGAATAGAAAACTGAAAACTGTTGATGAGATGCAAGTTTTTACTGACTAGGTTAAAATTTTTACTGCTTGTTGAGTGCTGGTGAAAATTCTCTCATTTCTCAATGCGCTGGGTAAAAGTGGATATGATGACTGAACACAAAAGGCAGAAATAATTACCAAAATATACAAATTTAAATAAAACGCTTTGAACACAATTGTAAAACTTTTTGAAATAATTAACAAAATAGATTGCATCTTAGTTCACAATATAAAAGTTTCAAATGTGTATGAATAGAATATACATAAATGCCATTGGAAGAAAAAAACCATGTGAGTCTACAGCAGCAAAAAAGCAGGAGTCGGAACATGTTCAAAAGGTTCTGCCTTTAGTTGAAAAAGGTGCTACCAGACTTCTGATAACTGCCGTTGGTTTCAGAAGGAACTAAGAACAAGCAATCTGTTGCTCCTGAAAAGCTTATCAATGCATACTTTTCTGCAACTGGAATTAATTTGGAGATTATTGTGCATAAATATGACTTAGTAAAACTGACTTTTAGAGTAATGGCTTGATCAAGTAGAAATTGTCAACTTTGTTTCATGTTGCACGTGTTTCCCCTTGTTGCATTAAGAAGCAACACTTATTCCCAACTAGATATCCTCCAGATATGGAGAATTAAAAATTTCAGAATACTACACCAGTTTTAAGAGATGCAATTCAAATGCATTTCAAGACTATCAAGCTACCTAAAGTAACTTTTTTTTACTTGCACACACACAGAGCTTGCAAATTTGGGCTTATGCTAATAAAAACCTAGTAAGATTTTAAAGCAGGCAGTTCCTGAAAGTAGCAGTGACTATCTTAGATTCAAAAACACAACTTTTGATAGGTCCTTCCCTTACAGAGAAAAACTGTACATTTTCTTTGGGAGAGCCATGAGTCTTTAGAAACACTTTAGAATATGATTTTATAGAAAGGAAAGTGTCCTAGCAGCTACACAAAATAATCCTCATATTAAAACAAAATAATAGTTACTCATGTATTTACAAAGACCAGCTCAAATAAATGCCAGTCTATACTTCACTCTAGCAAACTTACAGCAGCATCATTCAGGTTTTCACCACTAGACCTCAAGCTTTTGTATGTTTCTCTGTTTGGGTTTCAGTACTAGAGGCAGTACAGCTGTTTTTGGGGTTTTCATTTGTTTGTTTACTTACTGGCCCAGGGTTTGACTACAGGGAAAAGGAAATTTGCTCTCTACTCCCTGTCTTGCTCCCTGAATAGGACCAGGAGCTTGAAACCTCCCCATAGAGACAGAAGCAACTAGCATTAGTCAGAATATCCCACAAGAGGCTCTCAGCAAGTCCTTCTCCCAGAAAGGCCCAATACCTCGTCTTGTAGAATCTCAAGTGAGAGGAAAAGCAAACCTTATGTAAGTCTTGGATATGTATCAGCCTTACTTAGAACAATGTCTCTCATCTTGATGACGTTGGGATGGATCAGACTTCAGCTCCCATAATTCCCAGTCTGTGGGAACTGTGAAAGCTGAAGATGAGACTTGAGGCCCATTATCCTAGGATACTGTTTTTGTTAATATGTGATCTTTTCCATGAGTAGTGTATATGTGAAAAAGTGTTCTCAAGATTCCTTCACACATGACCGAATTTCCTTCTGAAATCATCTCCATGAATGCCACATCTGAAAAGGAACAATAGCTTTCTACTGCATGCATGTAGCATACAGGATAAAACATGATGCTTGGTGTTTTAAGGCTTTTTCTAATACTATTTTCCATGGTAGTTTAAAAATGAAGTATACTAAATGCTGCAACCCAACCACACTAAATTATAATGTATGGATTTACTGTGT
The DNA here is from genome assembly GCF_059951505.1 of Python bivittatus. Taxonomy (NCBI): domain Eukaryota; kingdom Metazoa; phylum Chordata; class Lepidosauria; order Squamata; family Pythonidae; genus Python; species Python bivittatus. The sequence continues at coordinate 22,766,832 of NW_028277056.1, forward strand.
TTTGCAAATGCAATTGCCAAATTGAGAATTCTTCAGGCCGTTTTCAGTTTCATCCTCTGCCCACATGCAGTATAGATTTATCTACTTAATAAGAACAGAAATGGAGAAATTAGAAGTCACTTTAATAACCAAGTATTTGACTTTTGTAGGAAGTCTGACAACAGCTTTCTAAGCCATTTTCAAAGGCAGTGTTGCATTAGGGTGTATTTTAATAACAAGTACAAGGTTACAACCAGCATGGATGATATGAAATGCAACCACACAGAAGAGATTTCTGCAAAGGACTTTTGTCATGTGTGAAACAATCCACAAAGGAAGGCTGATCCAGTTAATAGTGAAGAGTTCAAAACTAGCTCCATCTTACTCACAGACTCTAAAACAAGGCTGCATGTGACCTGTAAGATGGTATTCAGAAGAAGAGTCCAGCAGCAAAGTTTTAGGTATTTTCAAGTCATATATAAATTTTCATATGAAAGGAACATTTTCTAGCCAACCATAAGGGCCTCCCAAACCACCTTGAGTAGCCTGGCCAGCTTACCTGATAAAGGTCTGGCTGATTCAGACTAAGTTGGGCATTTGTCAATTATTCAACGTTGAAGCCCTTTAAAAAGAACATCCTCATATAACTGTAATTGTGGCCTTCACAGACTTTTGTGATGGCAAATGGAAGCTGCTGATGTACCAGATAAATAGAATTGCCCTATATCAAGTCATTGGTCCATCTGAATCAGCACTGTCTGCAACAGCTCTGTTTAACCTTCCAGACAGGTAGATATAACCACTGAAATTCTCAGCAATTGCCATGGTGGCGGGAAAACCTTGAGTCAAAATTCACATCTTATAATGTTATTGCTAGGGTGCAACCTGGACAAAACACATACAGGGAGTGCCATAAATAAATACCCCCCTTCTAAATTTCCTCACACAAAATAAGCATAATCCCTCTATGAAATGATTCTCCTTTCTTCTAAGTGCCATTGTTTTCCATATAGTTTGCTCAAATGCAACACATCAAGGGGCTAGACATAAATACCACATACACATAATAATAAATTCAAGCCTCTGAGGTTAACAATGTGAAAGAAAAAATACAATAATAATCTACACTATTTACTTGAATATCTTCACAAATCAAAACAGCAAGCATCAATATTATTTGATGTGTGGACTTTTCCCCTCCCTTTGGAAAGCCACATTTTTAGAAGGAGGTGACTCTCCCTCTGCATAGATTCTTCTATGATTTCCCCAGTCCCATCTTTGCCTAACAGGGGCATTAACACACTTTTAATTTTAAATCTGATGCCCTATTTGTGGAAGTCAGACCTAACAGTGTAAGGTGAGAAACTTGTATTCCATAGTCCCAAATATTCCAGCCAGACAAAAACTAAAGCTGGTTCCTACTCTGCACCAGAAAAGCTGTATTTGTCACAACTTTCCTTCTTCATAAAATATGAATGTAAATTTCTTACTTAAAACATAACAGTAAAGACAATGCTGGATTTTGACCCAAGAACCCAGTGTTCAGTTCCATCTTTATCAAAGGAAACTGTTGCTTTCTCTCAGCCCCTGGGAGAATTGGAGAGCTACCTCACGACGTTATGATGAAATACAAGGATGAGAAAGGCCTGCCTTTGGCCAGGACTGTCTGATCTGAGATGTGAACAGCATCCCAACCAAGCAGTTGCCCTTGATTTGGCAGATCTGCACACCTGAAAGCCATACTTTCTACGCAACAATTCTATCATGAGCCACAGACTCTACTACACATTTACACAGCTGCTTGAAGCACAAGAGAGGAATTCAGCTTGCACAAAAGCCTTTGAGGGCTGCAGGAAGCCTTGGTTGTTCACCGTTGCGGCAACAACTGGGTTTCAAAACTCAGGCACCCCTCCTGTTTAAAAATGTTAAGCACAAGATTTAAATAACACTACCCACTCCTTTTCTTTTCATTTCAGTCTTGGGAAGTGGGTACATTTTATAAACATGTAAGAGGGTTTATGTATGATTTGGTTTGGGTTTGTTTTAGACAAAACCCTTTAGTTCTAGTGCTGTAGTAGAGATGATTTTGAAGAAACCTTATAGAGCATGTGCTCCATCCCAGTACCCAGGACTTAATTTGCAAGCCTCTGAGAATCTTGTTCTCACAGCAACATTGGAAGTAAGTTGGCACCCTGGAAAGCAATTTTCTTTGTATACACTTCTAATCAAAGGACAGAGAAGAGAAAGAGCTGTCAGCACTAAGTAACAGTATTGTTGGGAGTGTATCATCAGGGGCTAGGGTTTTTTTGACTTGTGATCCCTCCCAGCTGCATCACCATGTTAAAGGGGATGTGAGAGCCCACCTGATATTCCACACACACACACACACAAAGTATTTCAGAGTCCCAGAGAGAAAGCATCCTGCTGTGCAGTAATAGCTCAATACCCTTCTGTGCAAGAGGGCTATCATTTACAGGTGTCCAGATTGTTATCTGTACTTCTTTCTTGATCCATTGGTGCTGAATAAGATGCCTCTACACTGTGCCACATGCCATAGCCAAAATATATAACCAGGCCTGGAGGAAAGAGGAAAGTGGAGTAGCATTAGGGAACATATGTGGCAGCACACAGGATGTATCAAGACTTACATAAGCTTTGCTATGAATCTCTAGCTGTAATGAATATAACACAATACAACATGAGGTGATGCTCATATGGAAGATCCAAAAACTTGAATACAGGTAGTCTCTGACTTATGACCATTCATTCAGCAACCTTTCAAAGTTACAACGGTACTGAACAAACAGTGGTTATGAGTGGTCCTTGGAGTTACAGCTGTCCAAGCACCCCTGTGGTCACGCGATCACTATTTACAACCTTCCTGCCTGATCATGTGACCACAGGGGCGCTCGGATGCCCATAACTCCAAGGAGCAGTCATAACCACCATTTGTTCAGTACTGTTGTAACTTTGAAAGGTCACTGAACAAATGGTCGTAAGTCACTGGGGTGAGTCTCTCCCACCCGCGCACCCTCCCCAGTCCCTCTGCACTCACACCAGCCACTTGCACACCTTCCCCAACCTGTGTGGCACCTCTTGCACATCCACTTGCACCTTCACGCACCCTCTCTGACCCTCCCCCCAACCCCTCCCTCCCCCACCCAGTAGCAGCCACTTGCCTGCCTGCCAGCCTGGGACTTGCAACTTCCTGCTGGCTTCCCCACTGACTTTGGTTGTGGGAAGCTGGCATGAAGTTGCCTTGCCTAACGACCATGGAATTCAGTTAACAACGGCAATCAGGACTGCAGGTATTGCCATCACTAAGCGATGCGGTTGCACTTTATGACTGCATCGCTCAGCAATGGAAATTCCAGTCCCAATTGTTGTTGTAAGTCAAGGACTACTTGTACCCCTGAATCACAGTTCAGTATGGCTGAGGCATGAGTTTTTCTAGTAATTTGATTTGAAAAGCAAGTCAGAGATACTTTGCAGAATGCTTTCTACCAAAAATAGGGAACTCTATTACAATTCTGCATAGATCAGAACTTGTCATGTTTCCTGCCTGCTTTCCAAGCTTAATTATCAGAAAATACCTTATATGGGCCTACTCCTGGAGATGGCGTAAAAGACTTAATTGGAGTAATTAAAGGCTACTCCCAGGTCTTAATGTGTGTGAGCAGACACAGTCAAGTGTTTCATACTAGCTGCCTGGGTTGACAATTTGTTGCCATGCTTATCAAGATGCCTGGTTTTAATCTTTAAATTTTTTTAATGCCTGGGAACCTCATACTGTATGGAAGATTACTCAGTCGCAGCTTTAAGGGTTCTGACCACAGTAGTAAAGAATCTGAACTCCACTGAAAGCCAGCAAAAATGTCCTGTGTTCAGTATTCTGCCTATATGAACAAGAATGTCATCATTTCGCAGAGTTGAAAGTTACCTATTGCCATCCAGATGGCAAACCGTATCCAGGTGCCACTGTCCAGCTGCATCATGAGATAAACATTCACAAAGATGCTCAGGACTGGAAGGACAGGAAGAAAAGGGACCTGCAAAACAAAAGGCAAAATTGTGCTTCTGGATCTCATTTAGGAGTATGGGATACACAAATTCACATATCCATCTTCTCCTGAGATCAATAATTTGATTCTATTAGTGAGAAATTGTCTTCTCATATCAATATTAGCAAGCATATAATATTGTGAATGTAAGAAAGGCAGCAGCTCTAATTATGCTCTGGATAAGTCAACAAGATACTGCAAGAATTCTCTGGAATAAGAAACTATTGATGATCTATTTTAAAAGATATCATGCTTACTGGCTTTCATCTAGGTGTTTAAAATTATGGATTCATATAAATGTTGGAGATGCAATTATCCAAGTGCAGATCTTGTACATGCATACAAGTTTCACCACTGCAACTTTTTGGACAAGTATTAAAAATATCATTTCTTAAATCCTTTCTATTCTATTATGACCACATTTCAGAGATGGTGTTTTTAGGGGATATTCTTGACAGTTGTTCAATTATTCATAGTCAAAGCCTATAGCTAAGAACAAAACAAATCATTTGCAAAACTGGAAAAGTACCTAGACAACTTGTATGGAAACAACAGAAACTTGTCCTTTGTATTATACAATAAAATGAATAAGAATTTTCCTCAGGAAATTTGGCATGAAAGCATATAATTTTGTTATGACTGAAAATCCATTGGCATGATACAAGGTTTCCATGATAAAACTGGTTTTAAATATTGTTACTGGATGTTATTTTTTTTTTGTCTATATACTTTACTGATATTTATGTACTGTAGTAACAATAATTCTACAGAAACCCCAAAGAATATGCAAAGCAAAAATATTCTTTAAAGCTGCCTAGGCAGCTGATAAAGGACCAGTGGAATATTATGCTCTCACCATTAGCAGCTCAAAACTCATTAGTTTAAAGATGCTAATCAGCAAGTTCCAAGAAAAGAAAACTAGAGCTTTCTCTAGAAATGCAGTGCTGCTGTCTTATCAACTTTATTCTATATGACAATTTTTTCTCCCCCACCCTTGCTTGTTTAAATAATCTGTCCACTCTGCAAGGAGAAAGGAAAAAAAACAAGCAATCTCTAGGCAATCTCTCCTGTGCCTCACCATCCTCCCCTCCCCCACAGAGTGGAGATTGGAGAGGAAGGGATTACAAGAGAGTAAGCAGACACACAATGGGGAATACACTGGGCTGTTTGTGTGGCATGCTCATGGCTCCCAGTGCCACTGCATTCCTTTCAATGTGCATTCCCCATTGTGTGCCTGCTTACTCTCTTGTATTACCCTCCTCTCCAATGAATGTAAACACAAACATTAATTCCCTTCTTGCTAATTATCCCAGCGCTGGGATGAGCATTCGAAAGAGTGGGGGAGTGGGGGAAAGGGAAGCACAGTTACAGTCATGTGACTTCCCACTTAGCAATCGCTTCACTTAATGACAGAGCTGCCAGTCCCAACTGTGGTCACTAAATGAGGACTACCAGCACCTTGCCATCCACAATTCCAATTTATTAGAATGAGATGATACACAGAAATAGAACTATATAATGCCTATACTCCAACACAGATAATACATCATTAAGGCTTGTATATTACAAAGACATGCTGAATTCACACCTCTTTTCCTACCAAAAGTTTGTGGATGCAATGTAAACACTTGAGAATGCAGACTGTTTCTGCTATGCCAGATGGGGAATGTATGCCCCCAAATTGTTGCATGACTACAACTCCCAGCAACCCCATTTCTCATAGCTTTTCATACTGAACGCTGAGAGTTGTAACATTTGAAAAGTCACCAGTTCCTTACCCAGCTCTAATAATTGGTGTGCCTTCCTTCCCCTGTTCTATGTATGTATGTATGTATGTATTCACTCACTAATTCACTGATTGTTCTGTGAAAATAATTAAGACTTCATTTCTAGAGGCTACCCCATAATGTAATGAGTTGGTTCTTTGGGAAGATTGTGTTAGCAGTACTGAAACAAAAAAGGCAGCCTTGCATGCTGCCAATTATCCCTCGGTAAGTTCAAACAGAATATTAGACAAGGGGACAACCCCTTCCCCAAAAACTAGCATCCAGAAAGCTGAAGGTCAGGTCTGAAGGTCATATATTCAATCTGCGTGGGAAACCGTCTTTTGCCATCCACCCCTCCACTCACGGCTGCTTTTCTGGCCAAAGCAGCCTGATCTCCACTAATCTCTCTTTCCAATCACAAAGCCAGCAAGGACTCCAATTGTTCTTTTATACATGCATACTTTACACATCACTTGCCTTAAATGAGAGTTTGGTTTTGCTTTCAGGTTGCCTCCAAATAATCACCATGAAAACAAAGCAGACAATGAAGATGACAACAAGGATGCTAATGGCCCACATAGCTCCACTGGTCAGAGCCTCCTTGGCAAGGACAGCCAAGCAGCAGAAGCTGACAATAAGAAAACCTGAGAACAAGAGACATAAGATGTTGGATGCACTGATGTGCATGATGGGGAGGAATACAAAAAACAGCTGTAATTAGCCAAGTGAAGAACAATACAACTTGTGGCACATGCAGCTAGACAGCCCAGGATCCATAGCTTCCAACATTCATTATTGTAAACAACTGTTTTGCTAAACGATCCTGTAGAGCAAAAAGCTCATCTACAGGTAGTCCTCACCTAACAACCATTCATTCAGTAACCATTTGAAGTTACGATGGTACTGAACAAATGGTAGTTATGGCCGGCCCTCGAAATTATGGCCGTTGCAGTGCACCCATGGTCACATGATCAAAATGTGGGTGCCTGGCAGCCTGCCCACATTTATGACTGCAGCGCGTGCTTCAACTCCCCTCATCCACCTATCTCCCCCCATCTTGCCCTTTTGGCTGCCCTGCACTCTGCTGCCTACCCCTGCCATCCCCTGCTGACCTTCACCATCTTCTTCCTCTTTCTGCTGATGAGGTGTGCCCAGCTAAGGCAGCTGCTGGCCCTTCACGTGGCCTCAGGTGGCCTCCCAGAAGCCTCATGAGGCCTCTGCGCAGCTGCACGCAGCTTCAGGGACACCACACAGAGACCTCATGAGGCTTTGGGGAGGCCAGGAGAGGCCACGTGAAGGGCCAACAGCTGCCTCATCCGAGCGTGCCTCATCAGCAGTGGGAGGAAGAAGATAGCGGGGTGGCAGTGGATGGCAGGGGTAGGTGGTGGCGGCAGAATGCAGGGCAACCAAAAGGGCACAGATGGGGGGGAGATAAGCAAATGGGGGACTTGAAGCGGAGGCAAGCACGGCAGGGCAGGAGAAGCATGAGGTCCTCACCTAATGACGATGCAGTCCTGGCCTAACAACCACAACCAAGACTACTGGAACTGCTGTCACTAAGCAGTATGGTCACATGATGTTTCGCCTAACAACCAGTTTGCCTAGTGATAGAAATTCCGGTCCCAATTAGGGTTGTGGGGACTACCTGTATTAGGACTGTCAAGCATTCTATGCTTCGAGTGGGCTTCCTCTGACGTTCACTTGCCAATTCTTTGTCTCTTTTTTTCAGCGGTTGTCTCACTGTTATCTCTTCATTTCCACACTGGATTTATTTTAAAGACATTTAAATCAAAACACAAACTGCAAGGAGGACATTCTCAGTTCAACAGCAAACTCGACAATCAACTTTTCAGAGAGGAAACTAACAATCAGAGCCATAATTATTGAGAATACTACTAATTTTTGGAATCAACTGCTTACCTATGATACAAGTAGAGAAATTCACTATAAATCCAGAAAGTTTGGAAGGAACTGTATTCTGGGGGAGGAGGAGAACTTTTAGAGATAATTTCTCTTCCTCCTCAGGCAGAAATCCAGTTTGAGATTCACTCGTGCTCACAGACTCATTATTGTCTGTCTCATCTGTAGTACTAGCCATCTGATACGCCAAGTTAGGCTGCTCAGGTTGGTACCTATAGAGAAAACAAATAAGCATAACATACACACAGCATTATAGCACTGGAAATTATATAGGTGCCATCGAAGGTTTTACTTGAGCATCAGAAGAACATATCAAAAGTGGAATAGTGGAACAAAATAAGGAGAAACTTTATCACTGTCAAACTGGAACTACAGACATTAGGTTTTATGTCATGTATTCCTACAAAATCCATAAAATGAGATGCAAATTACAGACCTGCCAAGGCTACATACAGACAGAAATGTTAAGATTAAATGTGTTGTGTTCTTCTTTAGAGCTTCTTTATCACTCTGGTAAATGCCCCACCATAGGTTCCATTTAAGATCACAGACTATTCTCTAGATGCCACAAATGAAGCTGAGCATTTCACTAATGGTATCCAGAGAGCCATGTCAAGTCTCAAAATTGTACTTTCAGGAATCTGGCTAAAACTGCTGTCTCCTTTAGCTTAGCTAATTCTGATTTGGGTATCTTGATCACTGTGTTACTAAACAGTAGTACATATGACTATATTTTATCCTGAGAAAATACTTTTTAAAAAAAGATGCTCTACATTTTACTGCTATCTGTAGTTTGTACATTATTGTCCTGCTATCAAGAAAACTGCAAAAATAAGAGAGAAAAAATACAGGCTCAAGTAACTTCTAGATTTTAAGAAATAGGGGATCAACCGTTCTTCGCCTATTTAATTCTGCAGTTGCTTTTATGCGGTAGTAGGGCAAGCTCTCTACACTTAATACTGGGCTTTTCTTCTTCGTACAACATCTGAGGTCCTCTCTCATACAATCCAACAGCTTCTCTAACTTCGCAAATGAAGCTGTAAAAACTCCTAACTCTTGAAAACGAACGCTGAGGCATGCAGAACGGGCTTACACAGCCTTGTGACCACAGCGTTACAGGGCAAATGTTACATGAAGCAGTTTGCCAGAATAAACAAAGATAAGGATCCTGGTCCTAACAGCTGTTTTGCATTTACATGGAAAGGGTAAAATGACCTATCCCAAGGGTAGCAGAACACATGAGACATCAAAGCTATCTGCACCAATAATGAAGCAGACAGGATCTTGACAGTGCAGACAAATGATGCTCCTGAAACAGATTTTCATTCTGAGGATCATCTGCCCTGACTAACACGCCAGACTGTTCCCAATGTCTCCCAGGATGATCTGCTGCTGCTGCTGCTGCTGCTGCTGCTGCTGCTGCTGCTGCTGCTGCTGCTGCTGCTAGGAATTCAGCAGCAATATGCAAGCCTTAATGATATATTATCTGTGTTGGAGTAGAGGCATTATATAGTTCTGTTTCTGTGTATCAACTCATTCTAATAAATTGGAGTTCAGTTCACATTTTGAATTTAGTAGGTAATAAAATCTAAAATTAAGTACATTTCAAGAAAGCAAATTTGGGCAATATCTTGAGGCTACTTTGTCTGCAGTGTTGTTGTTTCCTACCTTAGTACCAAGACACAGGCGGCCACCAAGGAGTAAGCTAGAAGAGTCCCAATAGACATGAGGTCTACAAGATCCTTTAGGTCTAAGAGAAAGGCCATGACAGCTAATGGAGTGGGCGGGGGGAGAGAGAGAGAGAGAGAAAACACTGATGAACTGGCAGAATATTTTTCATTTCATTTACAAGCCTGATGAATCATGACAATTTAATCCTTATCCATGCTTCTGGGCCGACAAGCCACAAAGAAAGGAGATTGACCTCTTTTGTTTCCCAGGAGGCGATGTAAAGTCCGTGAGAAAGAAGGAGGAAACCCAGAGGTGAGAAAAAAATGGCTGTGTGTTCACATGAGAGAAAAATCACACCAATTATAACATATTTTTCTAGTTTTATAGCTTCAGAAAAGCAATGTTTAAAGAATTAAACCAAATGTTAAATTGCAGCAATTTCACTGCTTTTTAAACTGGCAATTGATCATCTTTTTGACACTGAAAACAACACTAAAGAGCAAGAGAAATTCTGCTGCACATACTTTGTTTCTTTTAATTCTGCCCCCCCTTTTTTCCATTTATTCAACAAAAGGTCTGATTATGTAATTTTAATGCTAATTAAAATGCAACTGTCAGATCTGTAGGAGTGCAATCTAAATGCACCTGGAAAATTCTAGGTTTGGGAAGGCTGCTGAGATAATCACCGAACTCCAAGAGATGCAGTAATTCTTGCAGAAAGAATTTCAGGTATTCTGAAGAACACCTGAGAATGTGCCATAACCTAGTATATTAGCTCTGCTGCATTTGCTAGTTAAGCAAATATTTTACATTGAGCAAAGGGATAAGCCAAAATCACACAACAGTTGCATTCATACGCTTTGGTATTTTAAGTTTTGATAATCACTGCTTACTTTTTTGTCCACAGTAGTAAAAGCTAGAATTATTATTTTCAGAATGCATGTATGGCCTTATATAAATCATTACCAGATTCAATCTTAAGCAGAGTGATTCCATGTTAGGCCATTTTATTAAGAATCTCTGATACACCCAAAGGCTTCAATGGTTTTCAGTTTAGATGATCATCTGAATCATAATCTGACTAATCTGAACATGCCACCTGAATCAGGAAAATACAGTAAATCATGTTTTTACAGTGTTTCAAACGACAGAAGCTGTTGACAGAGTCCAATTTGCCATCTTCAGTAAACATGTGACAAGGTTTTTCTGAGAGTTTCCCATATTATATTTATAAGGAAGAAATTAATTAGAAAGCCTTCTTTGGAACAAAGAGAATTAAATATAATCCTTAGGCAGAAGCATTGTATTTAATATGGCTATGCAGGTCTGCAGATTTCTAGAGAAAAATCTGTTGGCAATTCCTAAAGTGGCTCCATCTTCCCAAGAGTGGCTAATTAGCATTACCAATCATAACTGGTAATTTATAACTGAAATGACTCAAAAATATATTCATTCCTTTTTATATCTTTGAAGAATTTTTCAATTATAAAAAGAGAATATATTGACAGTACATAAGAATTCAACTGAAGCATAAACATGAAGATTTTCATATTGTCTTTTTCAAAGTCATAAGAGCTCATTTAAATAACATAAATATATAAAATATGTATCAATTTTATCATAGCCTTTAGCCAGTAAATAAAACAGAGATAAAAGAAACACAAATAAGCATATAAACAATCCACCTTAAATCATACTACAGATTATCTGTCATAAATATATCAAATTCACTACATACATATACGCAGGATACATTTTTATCCATCACTTTTCTCGAAGCAACTTATTACTAGAAGTAGAAATGATTCACGCCCTACCCCAAAACATCCTATAAATTAGAATAGGATAATTTAATTTAAATTAAATTAAAATAATTTATGCAAGATTTGCATAAATACTATGTTTACTATCAAAAACAAGAAAAAGAGGAGTTGCAGAATCATTTTGACTACGTAATTTAGCTACCTACGGTTTGCATTGTTATGAAAGGTGATTGCATGAGAGATTTGCTACATGAACTCAATTATATTAAGAAGCAGGAAGAGGAGTGAGGATTATGTCAGTCGTGCATTTTATTGGGTGCAAACTGTATATCACGTTGTATGTGACTTATGCGTCACTGTTAGTAAGAGTAGCAATATTATTTCTGAATGAGCAAGTCTTGCAACCTTAAAAATATTTTCACCATAAAGTGCATTAAAATATATGACATTAGTTTTGATCTGCTTTATAGATGCAGGGTGTTCTCCTTATGGAATTATGAGAGGCACGTGTATACAATATTCACCCATACACATAGACTTATGAGGGTCTAGTAATTACTTGATTCACTCTCAAGGAATCTTAAGGTCTTACCTGCAACGGCTCCTGAGGTTATTGTAGCTAACATTGGGGTCTTTGTCTTCTCATTGACACGAGCCAAAAATCTGAATAGTAATCCGTCTTCTGCCATGGCATAAATAACCCGAGGCATTGGAAACATGGATCCAAGCAGGCTATGAAAAGACAACAGGCTTTAATGTTGACATATTTTGTGTGTACAAAAAGTGGGGCATCAGAAAAAATTGTTAAGACAGTCCAACAGTACAGTCTCTATTGAAAGGAATGTATTTTTTAAGGAATAAATGTCCTTTCCCCAAACTGGGAAAGTAATTATAACAGACAATGGCAACGTTTTGTCCTTTTGCAGCAGTGAGTCCTAGACCTTCCCTAATTAAAATGGAATTCAAAAATCCATGAGATATATAAAATTGGGATTTAGAAAGTTTCTGTATTTATTTTAAAGATAAATCCTGAACAGGAGCGTTTCAGTCACCATCTGAAGGAAATATGCATATTTCTTTTTCATATTGAGGACCTTCTCTGGCCTATGAATGAGAGCTGGGAGTCAAACTCCTAAAAGTAGGTGGCACAGGACAAAGGAATGAGCGAGGCTGGATAAAAACTAAAGCTGATTCCATCTCATTTAAATAAATGATTATATCTATATCTTCTTTTTTCACATTAAAAATTACAAAGCAGTGATAACTGATGGAAGGGCTCTGAAGGCTGTAACGAAAGTTTTCTGGGAGCACAAAGCCCAGGAATCTCACCTCAGAAGAGACACAGCTACCTTCTACCAAGTCCAAATATGGACCATCTAGCCTGGTATTATCTCTATCAGCTATCCTCAACACCCCCACCCCCCAAATATATGTTTGATTGAAAAAATCCAGAATTCCTAGCCAGCATGGTTGCTGGAGATGCTGACTAGGAACTCTGGAAATTTTAGTCCAATGTATCAGGACAGCACCAGATTGGAAAAGCTGGTCTCCAATGATTGGTAGTAAACTCCCCAGGGTTTTAGGTCTATTAGAAGGTGCCATCTATGACCTCTTCTGCAAACTTCATTACAGACCTTCACCTAATATGGGAAAAATTGTAAACAATAACCTTCTAAATTCCCAAACCTATCAAACCTGAACTGTGGAAGCATAACATCTGTTAAGTCATTTTAAAAAGCTAACTCATGAAACAGCCTTGAACATTTTTATTTAAAGATGAAAGATACACTCTTACTACACGTATGCAAAAAAGTTGAAGCTCCTTACCTTGTAGAAAGAGCACACAGTGAACCAACAGCTACTGCATAATTTGCGCCTTCCCATTTCACATACTTAAAAGCAACTGGCAGTGGGCTATTTTTATCAAGCAGATAGTAAGGCATCATGAGAGTAAGAGCAGCCGATACCCCAAAATATGCAACAAAGCAGATCAGAAGTGAAGCCACAATCCCTATTGGAATGGCCTTCTGAGGATTTTTTACTTCTTCACCTGAAAAAGGAGACAACAATCCAAATCAATAATCACAAAAGACAGACTAGAATCAGTTATATCCTTTCAATGGAGAAACTGCCAATTTGAGATGTTGTCCTCTACTGAAGACAAAAAGTACAAACTCAATCTCCTTCACCAAATTAAAAGTTAATAGCAACTAATTGTACTGATTTTAAGAGCACACATTTTACAAATGCTTTTTTCATTTATTACAGATTATTTCCTTGAATTACCTAATTGTTCCAATAAGAAAAGCTCACAGCTATTTATGAAACTAACAACATCTAATTATATCTGCATATCATGTTAAGAGCTGAAATATTTGCCTAAAGTCCTAGAATCAAGCTATACACCTTGATTCAATGCACAAAGCCTTAATTTGTACTTTAAAATTATGAAATGGGACATAATGCTTCAGAGTTCCTTTTACTGTCTTTCTCCAAATAATAAGAATGTATTAGTGTAACTTCCTTTTCAAGCTTATTTACAAGAGATAATGGAAACTAAGAGTAAGAGGTAGTGATATCCAAAGTGATATCCAAAACTGGCATAAAGAAGTGAACTGCTGTTTCAACTTTGTCATGTTTATTTAGTTCTGAGTAGAGATTATAGCATCACACACTGCATGGTATAATTAATCACTTAATCAAATGAGGCTGAAACTAATATTCTGCTGCAAGTTCAGGTTCCTGAAGTATCTTCTACTGTTTATGTCTTAGAACACAATACCCCTTCTCCAAGAATCTAACTAGGTTCTGATCTATATATAATTTATTTCATGCTGAAAAGAAGAAACATCATTCATGCAGAGCTGCAAGAACTATTTTCACAGAGATGGATCTGCAGCAGAATGGAAAAAGTGGCTCATGTCTCCTGATGAGTGGCATACAAAGAAGGCCCAACTAAGAGCAGAACATATTATTAAAACAAGGTGTTTGCTTTTTGTTACCTTACCTGTCGTGGCAATGCAGTCAAATCCCACAAATGCATAAAAGCATGTGGCTGCCCCCGAAAGAACTCCAGAAAAACCATATGGCATAAACCCACCAACACCATGCGGTAGATTCTGTGTGGAACTAGAAAAAGCAGCAAGAAATCAGAAATGATCCTGGTTACCCAATTCAAAGAGTATCTTGCAACAGTGAAAATTTGCCAAGATACAGTTTACAGCTGACTCATCAAGACCTACCAATACTAAAAGCCTATTATATTATTAATTTATTACATTAATTTATATGCCACAGCTTCCTAGGACTCATGTCCAGCTCCATCAAACAACTGCATAAAATTGACCTCTAGATTTGAGCATATTAATATCAATCTATAATAATCCAAGAATCCATAAAAACTCTCATCAAAATCAATGGGATCTACTTTTGTATAGATATGGACAGGACTGGGCAATATAGGTTATTTCTGATTCTTAAAGAATGCTTTCAAAGCTATTTTCAGATTTAGGAAGAAGTTGAATTTTTTTTTTTTTTTTAAATTAATCATTTGAATTAAATAGGAATAGGAAGCCCTGTGTATGCTGTCAACAACGTCTGGATAAGTAGTGATGAATGAATGAATGAATGAATGAATGAATGAATGAATGAATGAATGAATGAATGAATGAATGAATGAATGGAAGACGTCTGGACTTCAACTCCCAGAATTGTAAATTCTGGGAGCTTTGTAAATCAAAGAAAATTCTAATCCTGTAATTGTGCTATAGGCTTCTGTTTGGATGCAGAGTTATTAGTTCAATTTGAAATTCATAGACAGAGGTTCACTAAAATCTTAGATTTCTTAGCTTGTGATTTTATTCTGTATAAAATGTCCTCAGAACTTTAGCCAGGCAACTCTTCCACGATTGGGCCCAAAGTAATAATACAAAGTTGCTGATGTGTTTTGGCTCTGAGTGAAAGTTTTATTATTTCTCTTTTATTTCTCTTCAATATTTCCAAGTAGAGGCGAGGTTTTATTATATAAAGTACCTTGTATTATATAAAGTATAAAGTGTCTTTGGACCATGCAAATTGTTCTAGTCTGCAAAAACAGCAAGGTCTTGCAGCACCTTCAAGATCAGGTTGATTAAAAGTGTATAAAGACTCCCTGTCCTTTAGAAATTCTCCCCAGGGAGAAATATGTCTGTCAAAAACCATTTTTTGGGTCAACAAACACATGCTAATTTTATGGAATGCGTTACAAACAGGTGAACAAGGCAAGGGGAAAAATGGGTGTGGTCAAAGAAGAAAGTAGGCATTACCCAAATGCATTTCTCAAGTTCTGTGCACATTTTTCTCATAACCTAATTCCACCCATCCACTTTTTCCTTCCTTATCAGGTCTTAAATCTTCTAATTATAATTTACTTGCTAGCTATTGGCAACAGTTGAAGGAGGACTATCCAGAAAGGCTAGGGACTTGAGGCCATGTACCCATGGCACAGAGAATTATAGCCTGTCCCCTCAGAAGATCAACCACAAAAGAAGGCAGTCTTGGCTGTCAAACATCAGTGTATTAAACCAGGACTGACAAAAGGCCCTCTGTGTGGTGAAGAACCCTTATTGTGTTGCTTAGGAGGTAATAAGGAACTCAATGTTGCAAAAACAGCAATGACATCTCAAATATTTTATTCTTCTTTGTACAAAAACTTCTTTCTATGGGGGAAGGTTTGCTAGTGTGGACGGAGTCTGACTTTTCTAGTCACAAATTCTGCAAGATCTGTATGACATTACGTGAAAAAATGGGCAGCCCCACATTTTAGTCTTATTTGAATTTAAGAGCAATTTGAACATAAAGTCTATGTATAATCCCAATTTTAACTAAGATTTACTAATTCACATGTGAGGCTACATCTGTTGTTGTTGTTGTTGTTCAGTCGTTTAAGTCGTGTCTAAGTCTTTGTGACCCCATGAACCATATTGCGCCAGGCCTTCCTGTCCTTCACTACCTCCCTGAGTTTGCTCAGTTTCATGCTCATTGCTTCAGTGATGCTATCTAACTATCTCATCCTCTGCTGTCCCCTTCTCCTTTTGCCTTCAATCTTTCCCAGCATCAGGGTCTTTTCCAGAGAGTCCTCTCTTTGCATTAGGTGACCAAAGGATCTGAGCTTGAACTTCATTATCAATGAATAGAATTATCAATGAATAGAGGCTACATCTACAGCAGTGTTTCTCAACCTTGGAAACTTTAAGACGTCTGGACTTCAACCCCCAGAATTCCCCAGCCAGCATGGCTGGCTGGGGAATTCTGGGAGTTGAAGTCCACACATCTTAAAGTTCCCAAAGTTGAGAAACACTGATCTACAGCAACATTAATTCTAGATGGGATGATGAAAGTTGTAATCCCTAACATCTGGATATAGTAAGTTGGGTGAGGTGACAATCTGGAGCATCTGGAGTATCTGCTATATCTTACCTTATTTGCAACAAAAGCATTGCTCATGTAAACAAAAAGCCCACAAGTATACAATTAATTTCTATCTATAGCAATAGAATGATAGTGAAAGCTTATTGCCACTTCACTTATGATCCAAAGAGGAGCATATGTACACAAAACATATGCAGCCTGGCACCAGCCACAAGACTGATTTTTATTAACTGAACAATCTGTATAGTAGCTCAGATTTCTGAATTTCAGTTCCCCTCACCAATTTGACATGTACCAAGTTGCCCACTTCTCTTTTGTTCATACCCGATATACACTCAGTGTGCACTAAACAAAAGCCACACACACACAATTTCAGATATAGATATATAGATATATATATTAAAAAAAATAAAAACCAGCATACTTCTCCAAAAGTGAGAGATTTTCTGGGATCTGCCAGTTTTTAATTGAGCCTTTCACAAAACCTGACACCATCACAAAGCCCAAGACGAGGACGTTGATACAAGTGAACACTTTGTTCACCATTGCAGATTCTTTCACACCAAAAGTCAGAAGTCCTAAAAAAATTACAGTGGATAATTGTATTAGAACTGTCTAATCAACACCAACAAGAAAAAATATAGTCTTGGAAATAATTGCATCAACATTTTCCAATGTATTTTTGGAAAGATTTGTACCAACTTATTTCTGAGCTGCTAGCTCCTTTTTTAAAACAGAAGGTTAGGACAGGAAATTACCCAAAACTTTAATTCAGATTGCACAGTAATAGTTTAACTGTCACAAATATGGCCCCTTTCCTACTAAATTATGTTTCAGCTTATGCATATCCAAAGCACTTTCATAACAACAAAGCTATTGTTTGGCTGCGTTGTGAATCTAGCCATTGTCAAACTTTGTAATGACTTAAAAATCTCCAATTATTTCAGTCACTTGATCTAGTATTAATTGTCAATTATTTCAGTCACTTGATTCGGTATTTATATAGTTGCTCCTCTTAAATGATCAGGATATCAATACATGGTCCTGATTCAAACTATCAGTCCATGAAATTGTATCCAAGGATATATTTTTTAAGAAGGTTTCCAAAGCAAACGTAATTTTTAAGAAAGTCTCTAGACATGTTCTGGTCAGTCATGGAAATCTCCATTGCTAGCTGTTGAATGATGTCTCACAAAGGAATGAGACTCAACAAGCTTTTGAGTTGTTCTACAAAGGAATGTAACAGATATGGGAAGAAAGAATTGGGTAATACCTTTCAGATCTGAATGAAGATTTGGCAATTACAGAAATAAGACTGAACAGCTTTCTCACTGGTTTCCAGAAAACATAGCTTTATGTGACATTTACAGAGAGAGAAGGTTGTCAAGCATGGCATGACATCTGAGAAGCACATAATCAGGAAACATGTGAATATTTATGTAGGAGGCTGGAAGTAAACATCCAAAGTAAGGGTGGCTTTTAAAGCTAATTCACTTTAGCATTATGAATGACATATAAGTTAGCTTCTTAAGTCACAAGTGAAAAATGAGAAGTTTTAAAACCCATTCTAAAGGACATCTTTAATCAGATTTTATCACAAGAAAAAAAGTACTGCTAGAATTGTTCAACAATTTCCAGACTATACCTACATACGCATATATACAGTATCAAAGTAATTTCAAACAGGATGTGGTAAATAGCAGTCCTATCTCTGCAACCACTCAGAAGGTCAACCTGACACTCACAGCAAACAAAAAAGCTTTTAAAAATGCCAAAACAAATGAGCCCATTCACTGTCCCTCAAAAGCACAACAAAATACTCATCCCAAATAAGATTTCTTTCTTTCTCTCACCTGTTAAGATTAGGATAATGAAAACAGAAAAGACATCTGGGTATCCTGCCAGTACACCAGGAGCATTCATGGACATGTAGCGCCGAAAGAATTTCTCAATATGCTCGCCTATAAGTTCATCAAATGTTGCACTCCAAGCTCTGGCCACACTTGATGTTCCTGCACGAGAATAAAAATGAAAGCTACCTCTTTATGACACTGTAACCACTAACATACATGCCTACATATACATGATACTATTTCATCTGGGGTTAACAAAGTTATGCAAAGCACAGAAATTGCCAATTTATAAAACATCTAAGAATACAGATATGAAGATGACTAGCTTGGAATTGGAATCTCAAGTGTCTTGATCTGGTTACCAAGGGACTGATGGCCCAAACATTAGACTAAGGAATTTTTTGCTGTATCTCATTTTTATGTTTTCATTTTACAGCCCAAACAGCAAGGGATGCTTTGGGTTCCGACATATCCTTAATGGCACCAAACAGAACCGTGCAACTGCTCTTGAAGAGTTTTGTTATCAAAATGTCCACTGAATCTTCTAGAGGAAAGTTCTAAAAGCAGGTTGAACAAGGATGCAAGACAATTCTGACCATCTTCTTCTGAAATGTGTATTGTTTGTTTCCTACTACTCCCCAGGTTCCCAGCCTGTATCATAAGAACAGGAGTTACTCCCACAAATCCACAGGACTGTAGTGAAAAATAAGTCAATTCAGCCACAGAAGCCTGTTGTATCCAGGAGCTCAAATGACCCATAAGTGGGTTGTTCCCTATTGTACATTTTAAAAGGTCAGCGATTCTGTAAATTTTTGCAATTAAAAATTTAAGTCAGAGATATCACCAAAGTCCATACATCTTTGTCTCAGAATACAAAACTTAGCAACTCATAATGCCCCCTGCAAAACAAGGTGAACAATTCTATCCTTTCATGTAAGTGAAATATATACCCATTATATGAGTCCCTTTCAGGGGAAGCAACATTATGCAAAGCACAGAAAAAGAATAAAAAATAGTAAGCAAACAGTTAAAGAGATGAGATAATAAAAAGAAAAGGAAATAGAGTTAAATCCAGTTTACATCAACATCACTCATTATACGTCTCCATAGCATTCTGTCCTTGCAAGCTATTCTTGCTTTCACCTTATCCATACACCAATTCATTCAATGCCTTTTATTTCTTAACCCCATCTCTTTAATTTTTCAGAATCTCAACTCCACCCAACCATGATTTTCTTAAGTCTTCCTGTTCCTCTCAATCCATTCACTCTTCTGTTATATACTTATTCTGCATTTCGGTCCTCACTGATATCCTCTATATGACCAAACCAGCTTTTTTTGTAGTGGTCACCTATTTATGGCTTCAGTTCACATTCTTTCATCACTCATTCATTTTTGACCTTATCTCTACTTTTTTATCATCAAGCAGCCCATTCCCAATACACTGAATTTACTGTTATGTTTCCCTTAACATATCCCACCCTTACTTCCAAAATTAAAAGAAGCCTGTTACAAACATTTGTTCCTTGCAGCAGACCACCCAATCTTCTTTTACAAGCATTTGGGTATCTAACATTTCTCAATTTTTCCATTTTTACTAAATATTCTACCAATACAAATTCATCTTCTACCTCTAGTTTTCACCATTTATGTATAACATACAATTGTTCATTCCACTTCCTTTGTCAAACCTAACTACCTTGATCTTTGATACACTGATCAATCTCCAACTTTAATCGAATCCTAAAAAAAAAAAAAATCATTCAAGTCCCATGCATTTATTTCCTGATTGTGCTTTGTTGTGCAAAACAAAAGTCTGTTTCCACCAGCAGTTCAGCCCTGATAAGACACCACGCATGAAAATTGTACCCTCAATCTGCACAATTGCCCAGTGGGAGAAAATATAAAATAAGAGGATGCTGTTGCAGAGGGCATGGAAGTATCAAGACAAATCATCAGAGTTAGGAGGCTGTGAGAATCAATAACAATGCCAACAAAATGAAGCTCCAGTATGAGTGCGATGAGTAAAAACTCATAATTTTAATCAGAATGAAAGCAAGGTATTTCCTGATTTAAGGAAGAAAACAGCTTGGTCTGACAAGTTCAATCGCACTTTGAATGAAGGCAAGGGAGGTAACTTACAGGCCACGTCTAGGGTGGCTAATGGTAACTGGTGATTATGGGAGCTTAAGTCCAGTCTACATCTGAAGGGTACAAGACTGGAAAGGGAGCTCCTTGAGTACTTCTAGAATGCAAAAGCCATCTTCTCTAACTTGATACCCTTTGAAGGCATTGGACTTCAACTGGACTTCTCCATAATTGATTTTATACCTTAATCAGCTGCCTAACAGAGTGAAAATTCTGCTAGAAAGCAACATAAAATGACTCACAGGGTCCATGTTCTGATCAACAAGATCAGGGAATGTAAAATCTATAAATGCATACAAAGCAAGGAAATTCTTTATGTGAACACCAAGTAGTTGTAAATAAATACAGAGCTTTTGAAGTTCAACCTACATTCCCCTCCAAACCCTTCCTATTCAACCACTCCCACTTATTTTGGAACAAATTCTATCTTTAAACAAATTCATGCTGTGCTTCTCCCAACTATTTTCTTTTATCACAGAAAAACATGAACCTCTATTTCTTTACCGTTCTACTAAAAAAAACAGAATTAAATACTTGTTACAGGAACTGCCTGTTGAAAAATTATTCGACAAAATGTGGATTCTATCAAAGATAAATATTGTTCAGCTACATGTCATTAACAGCCAAGAAAAAATTGTTTTAAGCAGATTTTCAACCACGGTTGCTAAAATGATGCATGTAATATTAATATGTTTCATTTTTTAAAAAAAGTTCTAAACTAATAAAAACTAATAAATATACATTTCCTTGAGGACACAATTTTTTATAAGAAAAACTGATTTACTAACATTCAACAAAACATTTCTGAATATATTTATCTTTCATGCTTTATACATGAAAGAGCTTTCAAACATGGCATCTCCTATTCATTTTCATGAACTTAATTAATTATACATTTTATTAACTCTTCACCAATTCTTGCAAGATATCATGATGTAACTCTATGATCTGGCTGAAACAATCACCTCTTATCTCATTATTCAAGAAATGCATGTGCCTTTTGCTTGAATATGTATCATTTCTGCTCAAGCCATGATTAAATTGTCTTCCAATTCAGAGCTCAAGAAACTTTTATTTGCCCCAAACTTTAATCACTGGCTCAGACACAGGCATGAAATAAAGTTAAAAATTTTAAAAATCTTTTAAGAGCTCACACAAGACTGCCAATAATCTCATGGAATTTCAGTAATTACAAGACCAGGGGCCCTCTCAGGGCCAGATAGGGACTATGTTTCCACCTGTAATCTAATTAATTAGAGTTTGCCATTTCATACATATAAAGAAACTAGCGTTACCAGAAGCCACACAATGGTTTAGTTGTTCCAAGCCTGATAGATATAACATCTATTGCTAAAATGAAAAGCTACTATAAGTAATCTGAGATTCTGTGTTCAATCATAATTTGTTAAAAAAAAGAAGAGTATAGGGCTGCACATTCTGTATGGTCTATGATTTCAAAATCTATACCTAAATCATGTTTCTTCTCTTTTTTGATAAATTATTTCTGTAACTGGCAAAAGAGAGAAACATCCAAAATAAATTTGGAATGTTCTCCTACAATCAGTCTTGTAGGAAGGCCCAGTTTTGCTTTCCAACAAGACCTGCACTACGAGTAAGGCTTTTATCATATTTGTCCCAAGGCTATAGAGCCACCCCCCTCCATTCATTTTAGTTACATCATTGTAACTAAATCATTGTAAGCCACTTTCAGAGGCTGAAACTTTAAAAGAACCATTCCTTTTAAAGTGCAGCTCTTGTTAGCCAGTCTACCCTACCCAAACTTGTGCCTTTGTGATGATAATATCGAGATGTTCTGAAGTTTAAAAGGAAGTTGTTACTATGAACAGAGCAGAATGCAATATTTCACCAATCTAACCCTGTTCTTGATTAAATCGACCAATGATACACAGGAATACCCACCAATGACATAAGAAAGAATTAGGTTCCAGCCAGTAATGAATGCCCAGAGCTCACCAACAGTCACATAACTATACAGATACGCTGATCCAGTCCTTGGAACTCTAGCACCAAATTCTCCATAGCAAAGTCCAGCCAGCACAGAAGCCAGAGCTGCAATCAGAAAGGAAATGACAATGGCAGGTCCTGCGCTTTCTTGTGCCACTGCTCCAGCAAGAACATAAACCCCTGCCCCAAGGGTGCTGCCTACTCCAAGGGCAACCAAGTCAAATGTGTTGAGGCACCGTGAGAGCCGGCTATCTTCTCTTGTACAGTCTACCACTTTCCGACGAAACAACTGCTGTCCAAAATGGACAAGTTTCTGGCAAGACATCTTCTTGACTGAACCTGTAAAATAAGAGAATATATCTGAGTCAGTATCGTTGGACAGGCAAAGCTAAGCTATTTCTAAAAATAGCTCTGTTCCATGGTAGCAACTCCCCTAATTTAGTGCCCTCCAAACCTGTTGGACAGTGGACAAGCTTTATGTTAAGGGATAAAAAAATAGTTGATTATTTGCTGACACAGATCCCAAATTTAAGTGTGCAACCCTATGAATTCCTACTTAGAACCCAGTTCACTTGAGTTGAGCTGATTTATTCCCAATTAAGAGTTCATGATGGCAGCCTATTTTACAAAGTAAAAAATGGAGAGGAAAGAGAGACTGAAACATTTCATTTCCTCATTTCTCAAGCATTATAAATATGAAGCAATATGTTATATATTTATTTTCCAGAATATCTCTGTCACTAGTAATGTTTTACTTTCCATTACACAGAGCAGCTATTTTTTTGCCAAGCAGTTGCCGGCCTGACTTCTGAGCATTTAACCAACAACATAATGCATCTGATTCTTTTGATTTTTAGTCTCTTGTCTTCAAGTAAATGGTCCTGATTAGGGGCAAACAATATGTGATGTTCTATTTTTTAAAAAATACACACATATACAGTACTGTGCAAAAGTTTTAGGCAGGTGTGAAGAAATGCTGTAAAGTAAGAATGCTTTCAAAAATATATATTGTAATTGTTTACATTTATCAATTTACAAAATGCAAAGTGAGTGAACAGAAGAGAAATCCAAACTTAACATTTGGTGTGACCACCCTTTGACTTCAAAACAGCATCAACTCTTCTAGGCATGCTTGCACACAGTTTTTGAAGGAACTCAGCAGGTAGGTTATTCCAAACATCTTGGAGAACTAACCACAGATCTCCTGTGGATGTAGGCTGCCTCAAATCCTTCTGTCTCTTCATGTAATCCCAGACAGACTCAATGATGTTGAGATCAGGGCTCTGTGGGGGCCAAACCATCACTTCCAGGACTCCTTGTTCTTCTTTACACTTAAGATAGTTCTTAATGACATTGGCTGTATGTTTGGGGTCACTGGCCTGCTGCAGAATAAATTTGGGGCTAATCATACACCTCCCTGATGCTATGGCATGATGGATAAGTATCTGCCTGTCAGTACTTTGTCAGTATTGAGGACACCATTGATCCTGACCAAATTCCAACTCCATTTGCAGAAATGCAGCCCCAAACTTGCAAGGAACCTCCACCATGCTTCACTGTTGCCTAAAGACACCCATTCTTGTACCGTTCTCCAGCCCTTTGGCAAACAAACTGCCTCCTGCTACAGCCAAATCTTTCAAATTTTGACTTATCAGTCCAGAGCACCTGCTGCCATTTTTCTGCACCCCAGTTCCTATGTTTTCGTGCATAGTTGAGTCACTTAGCCTTGTTTCCAGGTCAGAAGTATGGCTTTTTGGCCACAATTCTTCCATGAAGACCACTTCTGGCCAGACTTCTCCGGACAGTAGATGGGTGTACCTGGGTCCCACTGGTTTCCATCAGTTCTGTGCTGATGGCACTGCTGGACATCTTCCCATGTCAAAGGGAAGTAAGCATAATGCATCTTTCATCTGCTGCATTAAGTTTCCTTGGCCGACCACTGCATCTACAGTCCTCAATGTTGCCCATTTCTTTGTGCTTCTTCAAAAAAGCTTGAACAGCACATCTTGAAACCCCAGTCTGCTTTGAAATGTTTGCCTGGGAGAGACCTTGCTGATGCAGTATAACTACCTATGTCTTGTTGCTGTGCTCAGTCTTGCCATGTTGTATGACCTGTGACATGAAACTGTCTTCCACAACCTCACCTCCATAGCAGAGTGTGGCTGTTCCTCACCCAGTTTTAAGCCTCCTACACAGCTGTTTCTGTTTCAGTTAATGACTGTGTTTCAACCTACATATGAAATTGATGATCATTAGCACCTGCTTGGTATAATTGGTTAATCATACACCTGACTCTAATGCTACAAGATCCCTGACTTTGTGCAAGTGTACAAGTGTAAGAATTGATGCTGGTTTGAAGCCAAAGGGTAGTCATACCAAATATTGATTTGATTTAGATTTCTCTTCTGTTCACTCACTTTGGATTCTGTAAATTGATAAACATAAACAATTACAATATATATTTTTGAAAGCATTATTTTACAGCATTTTTTCACACCTGCCTAAAATTTTTGCACAGTACTGTAAATCAGTCAAAAGAATTCTGGAAGACTGAGTGGGAAGAACAAGCGGGAATATTACCTTGATGCAGTCAGACTGTCGTGTACATATTATATCTGATTTTACTGCACAATTCAGAATATTCACATCCTATGCTTCCTTGCTTTCAGAAAGCAACTGTTAACACTATTAATATGGTGTTTCAATGATCTACATAGCCTTTTGATCCTCAAGCTGAACAAAAAGGTGCTTAATATGGAAGTATGTGTGTAATTAATAATTCAGTATTTCTTCCAGTAGCCTTTAAAAAATAGACATAAATAGTTGGAAACGATGAGACTAGACTTTCAATTTTGAGCCTTAGTACTTCCTTTAGAAAGGGGTTCCCAACCTGGAGTGCCCGCACTCCCAGGGGGTGCAAGATGGAATTTCAGGGGGTGCAACTATTTTATGCACTGAATTAAGCGCTTATTTTTTAAATTTCAATTTATTCACCCACATTAGAATTTAGACTTCTTCATCTTCCAATATTACTTTGTAGGGCGTGCGAACATTAATCAAACATTTCATAGGGGTGTGGGGCATAGAAAAGGTTGGGAACCACTGCTTTAGGAAGTACAATTTGTGGATTATGAGTTGAAACAGCTCAATATTGCTGCATCTGGAGCAATAAAAACAAACAGCAACCTTTCAGCTTTTATTCTAGCAACAGCAGACAAAGGAAAAGGGGGAAATTTGTCCTTCTGCAAAGGCCAATGTTTGTATGATAAGGATTCCACAGTTCATAAAAAAGGAAGACTACTTCCCTTCTTCTTAGTGAGTTTCCCAAATTCTCAGAATTTTAAGAAGGAAGTAGGTGAGGAAAAGCAGAATCCTTTGAAGTTTTTCTAAGAAATGGGTTCCTTTGAAATGCTTCTTATTTAAATAAGCTGTTCCTATGTTAGGAATACTCACATATTCAAACCACAAATAGTGGAGCAGCTTCCTTCATTATTCAAAACATACATTGCATGACAATTAATAAAATCCCCAAAGCACTTCCTGTTGGCTCCTTCACTTCCTCCCAATATCAGGGCTCAGCCTGGTTTGCCAGGCCGTAGACTAGCAGCAGGGTTTTTTTCCGCCCAATACATCTCTGCAACTCCTAGAGCCACTGAAGATAATACCATTAGAACTGGGCAGCATTAATTTTACACCCAGAATAGGTGGGATAAACCTCTGGGTAAAACAACTGTTCCACTCAATGAATCACTGTATCATCACTGTGGCTCTTACAGCATTTGGAGATGGAAATAATTATTGAAAGTATGGTCCTTAGCCAAATATCTTATAGAATCAGAATGTAATTCCAAATTTTAAAAAGAGAGGGGGTAGATTCAGGAAATTATAGGCCAGTTGGTTTCATATAGACCAATATGAGTAAAATGGAGGGAAGAAAATTAGAAAACAGTATGTGTATGTATGTATGTATGTATGTATGTATGTATGTATGTAAACAAGCATGGAAACAAAGGTGATTTGGTAGATGTTAGTACTTTAATGTCTCCAACAAAACTCCAGGGCAAACTTAGAAGCCATGTCATAAAGGGACAAGTGATTTCATGGATATGTGATCATTAAAGAACAGGAAGCAGAGATTAGGAATAAATACACAGTTTTCACAAAGGAGGGTTGTATAAGGGGGGTACATGGATCAGTCTTTTAAGATCATTTATAAACAACCTGGAAATAAGAGATGAGCAATGACGTGGCAAGTTTGCTGATAATTCCAAATTGCTCAAGTTGATAAGATCAAAAAGGGATTGTGGACAGATCCAAAAACGTATTTATAAATGGGTGAATAGACCATAAAATAGCAAAGGCAGTTCAGTGTAAGCTTTGGCTTGAAATGCAAGCTCGTGTATTCATTAGCAGAGCTGGAGTTACTGATCAGGAAAGCAGTGCTGGGAGCCTAATGAAAATATATCTATAAAAATGTCAGCCTAGTGTGCAGTTGCTATGGGGAAAAAAAAGGAACATCTATGCTGGGAATTATCTGGAAGAAAATAGAAGTAAAACTGATGAAAGTAAAACTGCAATACAAGTGTGCATGGAATAATTTACATAGTTGTTATTACAGAAATAAGTAGAAAACTACCAAAATGATTAGGGGATATATTCCCTTATAAGGAAATGATTACAGGTAAATTTGAATAGAATTGCAACATCAGGAACCATCTACAAATAAACCAGAATCAAAGCTGTATATTATTTTGCAGTTTAAGGTTATTTTTTATCGTCCTTGCTGTTTTTACATAGATGGTTAAAACATTTACTATCAGCATGATGCATAAACACTGTAACAGGAGTTAGATCTCTATCCCGTATGTTATTGGTTTAAAGTCATCTAAATATTAATTCCCTGTAGACCACAGACAGAGATCCTACTTTCAATGTTTCCATTCTCAGATCTTCTGAAGTACATCCACAGCCATTCAAGGCTTTCCAGAATGTAACGCTGTTTTCATATCTTACACCTGTGGCAACTTTTGTTTCCCTTTCTCTAGCCAGGCTTCTCCTCCTGCCTACCCACTGCTTCCTCACAAGAAGCTTTCAGTTTTGAGATAGCTCTAATCTTATTTTCCTCCAAGCTCTCTTACTACTGCAGAACATGCAACAAACCACTCATATTGCATCATTGCTTAAACGTAGCAGCTTCCTTCTGCAACACTATCAGACACAATGCTGTACTGTGTGTTTTCAAAGATGTTGCATTTTAATAGCATTCCTGTAAGCAATAGTATCAGAACTCAACAGTTTGCTGATCAAACCCATTACTATGGTAACATCACCCACAGACACATCTACCTTTCATCCACAGTTACTTAATAAATGCAAGCAAGGCTTATCTTCTGCAGTTGTTAAGCACACTGGTACCACCCATTTTAACAGAAGTTCAACAGTATGCTTTTTTCTTGCCTGCTAAGAAAAATGACATGCATCTTGCGCTGCACCTGATCAAAATTATAATTAAAAAATCAAAACAAGGGGCAAGGAAGAAAAACTTTCCACAAAAGGTTGCGTAATAATATTTCCATGTACGTTAAGAAGCACATTTATATTCCATTTTGAAAAAAGTTGTATGCACAGTATTTACAAACTTAAAATAAAACAAGGGAGTAGAACCTTTGAAAAGATTGAAAGGTTGGACATTATCACCTATACTCTTTAAATAAATAAAAATATGTTTTCCAATAAAGATCAAAGATTTTTAAAAGCTGGTCTTTGAAAGGATTAGTATCCTTAGCCAAAAACAAACAAAAAATGAAGATTAATTCCCATATGGGTAAAAAGTTCATTGAAAGCTTTCATTAGTGCAGAATTAATATATGTTCATCTGTGAGTTAGTTAATCCAAATGAAGTGGAACTGCTATAAATGCTATAAATCTGCTATTGCACTCTGTGTATTTTGTACTTCAGGGCAATTTTACAAATGGCAAACTAAATAAGGTTATAAGAATATAAGACTAAGCCAAAAACCATTGGAAGAGCCATGCTATGGGATATATGTACCAAATCAGTGGCAAAAAAAAAAAGGACCAACTATTGGATAACACTATTGCCACCCGAAGATGTCAATGTTCTGCTGACAGTTGTTTTCTGGAGTACGGATGGCTGTCATTTAACTTAGTGCACATATAGTATAGAGCTACAACCAACCTCAGGTTTCAAAATCATTTAAAATTATACATATTTTCAAGCACCTATGACTGTTTATGAGTGAAAATGTATTCTTTGAAAATGGTTTTAGAGAAAACTATATAGTGAAAACTATCATCATGATTCATACTGTGATGTAAAAATGTTAAAATTCACTGGTCTGGGAATGGTACATTCCAAAGAACTCCAGAAAGTTTTATTCCCCTTGAACTTTGCTTAACCTCCTACCAGATCATGCCAATCTGAGGTACAGGTGGTCTTCGCTTAACAACCACTCATTCAGTGACCATTCAAACTTACAACAGCACTGAACAAATGGTAGTTATGACTGGACCTCATACTTACAGTTGTCACAATGTCCTTGCGGTCATGTGATTGCAATTTGCAACCTTTCCTATTGGCTTCCCGCAAGCAAAGTTAATTGGGAAGCTGGCAGGGAGTCAGAAGTCATGATCACTTGAGGTCCTCACTTAATGACCTGCATGGTCCTCGCTTAATGACAGAAACTGGGACTGCTGGAACTGGTGTAGCTAAGCGGCGGTCACATGGCTTTTCAACTTACGACCGCATCACTTAACGATGGAGTTTCTGCTCCCAATTAGCATCATTAAAAGGATTACCTGTAGTTCAGTGGTTTCCACAACTGTCCCCCAAATAGGCCTATTTTATCTGTTTTCAGTTTGTAAGATTTACTCCCCAAACCACTGAAACATCTCTGGAAAGTACAGTGTGGTCTGCAGAGAAAAAGAGTGTTCCAGAGTTCTTCAGAATGCTGCATTCATGGGTCTAAAAATTATGTCCATCACTATTTTGATGTTATACAATGAAATTTGCATGACTAAAATATTGTTGTAAAGATTCTGCTTTAAAATATTTGCAAACTATTTCTCTGTTAAAAGGAGACCAGCATAAGAACCTTCATCATTCTGTTCTGTTTTGTTCATTACGAACAGTTAAATTCATTGACGTTGTAACATCTTCGCTTTTACATCTTCTAATAAATATGTCTCTCCTTTTGTATGCTAAATTTTCCAACATTTAAATATTAATTCTGGTCTTATTATTTTCAACAAAATAATCATGAAAAAGCTCTCCAACAATTCATAAACTAATCCTCTCAATTGCCTTTGCTGTATCTGCACTGCTACTCTTCAAAAACTGTACGAGATATTTCAGGTGAATGACGCATCCTACCAGCACTCTGACCAAAACAATCAAGCACGGTTTCCACATGCCAACAATAGCAAGAATGAGTAGGAATTCATTAAGAACAGAGGGGTGCATGCTTCACAAAACAAATTTGGCTAGCACAACCAGCACTGACCAAACACAATTCTATGCCATGTCATAAATGTCATTTCCTGGAGATGGGAATATATGATGGAAAGTAAGCTTACTTTGGAGTGAACATTCTCAGTTCTTTGTTCATTTCAAACTATTTTAGGTGGATCATTCCACGGAGTTAGGTTTTTCAACGCTTCAATATGCTGTTCCTCATATTAATGTGATCATTGTCTCTAATGTACATAATTCTACATTTTGAATATAAATTTTGTGGGGGGTTTTCCTACTCTATATTCTGAGACAGGGTATGAATACAAAGGAATATAGTCTGAGACCACTAAAACTCTCAGTGACTTAAAAGGAGCAAAAATGTTATAGTAAAAACCCCAAACACGAGACTTCTGGGGAAGGAATGGCTCAGCGGGGCCAACAACCGTGGTGGAATGAAGAGTTGATGAATGGACCAAATCTTTGTGATTTCTCTCCAGACAAGGAGATAACTGGGATCACCCAAAAGTGCTCCAAATAGCTGCTCCTCATGGAGACTGCAAAACAGCAGTCTCTGGCAGGTTTACAGCTCTGGGAGACAGCAAAACACCATCATGGCCCAAAGCACAGTACAGCACCTTCAAAAAGGACACTGGGTTCACATATTTCCTATCTTAATCACTTATGGAAATTGCTTGTTAACTGTTTTTCAGATATTAAGAACCTTCATAAGGACATGTTTTACTGCACTGGGGGAGTTTCCCTCAATCCTCAGCAAAATAAGTTTTATACAAGTTTAAAGACTTAAAAAAAAATTTTTTTTGAATAAACAGCAAAAAGGTGATTAGAACATTGATTTTAGAAAGTTACAAATGGACTAAGAGTCTAGATGGATTTGAAATAAGATTTTGAAACTGATTATAAGAATCCTTCCCATGGGAAAATACTGTTGTTTTGAATACTAAAAAAAATTATGACAAGATGGGATTTTGAAGGTTGGACACTAAAGGGAACTAGAAGGAATTAAAGATATATACAATTAAAGGAAAAGAACACTTAGATTTGACTTACTAATACAGAATAGAGCAAAATACTTTAACATTGGATGTATTGAAGGATATTTGTGAACAGCGGACTCATTATAGACAGACCGCGTTTGGAAGATGATATGGAAGAGGAGCAAGTTTTACCAGATAGGATTGAGACTGATTTGAAAGTGGATTTAAAAATGATAGGCTATGAGAATGATGTGGAAGGAGATGTTACACTGGATATACAAATGAAACTAGCTGATGTCTTACCAAACCAAACCAGTGATCTGGACAACTTTATTATATTGGATTTACAAAAGAGATTTGTTAAAGTTTTAAAGAATTTTGTGGAAAGCGGCAAAGAAAAAAGGAGAAGAAATCAAGTTCTAGGACATTATTTGAGAGGATTAAGAATCAAGATTGTTAAAAGTAAAGGGAAGGAATATAAAAAGATCAAGACTGTTAAAAGCAAAAGGAAGGAATATAGTTGGTTTATTTGATCATGGTTAAAATAGATATGTTATTTCTGGTAACCCTTAATGGACATTTGCTGACCAGAACTGAACGATGAGGCTTTAAAGATTTGTTTATAGATAAGAGATGAGATATAGGAAGAAGAGATTTGTTGTATTTTAAGAGAAGGTGATATGTTACTAAAATTGTTTATACTTGTTATGAAGGGAGAAATAATTTTATTTTTTTCTTTCTTTTCTGCACTATTTTTTCTTATTCTTTTTTTAGTTTGCATTAGTTCTTACCTTTTTAATTGTAATGTTTAATAAAATTACTGTTAAAAAAAAAGAAACCCCAAACAAGAGCCCAGAGAGCAAACTGACTTAATAACTCCTGTGTGATCCTATCCTCATCCGTGGTCTTTCAGCGGACACTTTCTCAACAAAAAATACTTTTAATAAGATCCCCGCCACATTCAGTATCCAGAGCAGTGTACTTCAGTAAATAAGCCAAAACTGCACAGCTGAATAAGGTTTTTGTCTCTAAAACAGAGACGGTTTCACTATCTGTGTGGACTGCCTTTTAAAAAACAGGGCAGTAAGGCACAATTTGTGGGGTTGCATTAAAAAAATCTGTAGTAGTAGAAAGAATCTCAAATGGAATGGAATTTTTCAGATTTTTTAGCAACAAAGCTTCCTGTACAATCTTGGGACAGTAAATATATATGTTTCTCGGTATACTTACTTGCTAGAGAAAAATGAGCTCAATCAATGCATCTCCCACACCTGTTATAATTTTTGTAAAAGACACTCATGCCAAGAAAGTCCATAAGAAGCTTCATACTGTAAAGTCGACAATGCAAAAACCAAACAATCCAGGAGAGAAAGTTATAGCATGAATTATATGTAAATAGCAGTTCCTATGCAACATGAATTACTGCAAGATAACTTGGAAAGTGGGACAGAAATATTAGCTGAAGATCTTGTCAGTTAAAGGAAGATATTCAACAGAAGGCAACAAATTTTGGTTGGTCCAAAAAAAAAAAAAAAAAAAAAGGCTACCAGGACCCCACCCCTCTCTCTCTCAGGGGGGAAAAAAAAGGCAGAGATTTAGTACTTAAATCTGCAGCGTATCTTCAATGTGCAGGGACATTCCAGCTCTCTGTTCAGCTTTAAGGTCAGAGCACATGGGGTGGGGTGGGGTGAGGAATTGTTTCTATTCCTTCTATCATCTGCACAGAAGTTCTCAGAAAATGCATGTAATTGTTGATGTTAAATCCAGCCTTCCTAGCAGCTCCAAAATGAAGCAACCTGGGACTTGAAGCATATCAAGCTCAAAATGTCATTTCTGATTTTACAGAATATGGCTAAGATTTGGATCCACAGCTTGAAAGAAATTCAGATGCCTCAATTTTCCTGTCTAAGCTGTGATGGATTTTCTCACTTAATTAGTCATGACCCATGTATTGTAACAATCTAGTGTAATATGAAAATACAAAACTAGTGCAGCAACCTGAAAATATGAAACAGCTTCTCTTCAAATACAGTATTTTATTTTGATAACTAAAAATTGTGGTTCCTTTTCTTTATCCTTTTAATTTTTCATCCAATTTTTGCCACTTAGGTAGCAAGAGATACAGCAATTTGCAGCTCTCCTCAACTCCAAGTATTTGATTATATTCACACTTTTGTTTAAACTTCAGTTTAGTGAACTTTTTCGGTGGGAAGGCATATCCGTTAAATCCAAATCAACCTAATTACATCATTTGTGTCAATTTACTTCATTTGTATAATCAAAGCCAATGTTGTGAGTCGCCCGGAGTTGCTTAAGATGGGCGGCCATATAAATCTTTTAAATAAATAAATAAAATTGTGTCTATTTCCTCTGAAGTCCGCTGAATGGAGGTCTGGATAACCAGGGTATTTCTGATTAAAACTCAAGAATTTATAATGTTGAAGCTACAATCTTACACACACATACTTGGGAATAAACAGATTAAGTTTTAGGAATAGGAACACAAGATTGCTCTATTTGCTATTGCTCTACATTTAAAAAAGTATAATTCATTCAATCACTTTTTTTCCTAGGATAATGAAACTGTGAAAAAAATGTGATCATTTAGTATCTTTTTGTAATAGTGTATTGATGTATATGAGCACATTTATGGGAAAATCTTTAAATGTTAAAGATGTTAAGGCAATGTTGAACTATATAGCAAAGCTTTGGAATTTGACTGTTTATCAGGAATTATAGTTGTATTAAGCATGGAGGGTGGGTAAAAGAATTATACTGAGAAATTATTCCAGATGTCAGGGAATGGTTGTTGGAAATGTGCGATTTATCTGTTTTGGAAAAGGTATATTTTCTACTAATCAAAGGATGCAGCAATATGTGTTACTATGACAGAGATTTTATGATATCTTACAATAATATTTTGTACTATTCATATTATTGTAGTGAGTTCATTAGTAAACCAATGACTACTGATAAGTATAAAATGTGGCACATTTG
Organism: Python bivittatus; assembly: GCF_059951505.1. Classification (NCBI taxonomy): domain Eukaryota; kingdom Metazoa; phylum Chordata; class Lepidosauria; order Squamata; family Pythonidae; genus Python; species Python bivittatus. Next base: position 22,800,833 of record NW_028277056.1, read on the forward strand.
TTTTCTTTTCTTCTTTCTTTTCTTAGTTTGTATTATTTTTTTAAGATTAAAGTTTGTCTTGTTAATTGTGTATGCGTAAACTAATTAAATAATTTTTTAAAAAATAAAAAGTAAAAAAAAATAAATATTAGAATTCCCACCCCTTTTTTTCTGTGTTAAGATACATAGTTCTCAGAGTTTCTCTCCTTTTCTGAATGGCTACAGGTAGTCTTCACTTAACAACAGTAATTGGGGGCAGAATTTCCATTGCTAAACAATGCAGTTGTAAAGCACAATGTCATGTGACCACACTGCTTAGAACTGCAGTTCTGGCATTTCCAATTGCTGTTGTTACATGAATCCCATGCCACTGTTAAGCATGACATTGTGGTCGCCATCTGCGGCCTCCTGCCAGCTTCCCCATTGACTTTGATTGTTGGAAACCAGCAGGAAAGGTCGCAAATGGCGATCATGTGACCATGGGATGCTGCAACATCGTAACTGCAAGTTGGGCAGCCAAGGACCAGTCGTAAGTACCACTTGCACAGCGCCATCATAAGTTCAAATGGTGGCTGAAGAGTGGCCATTAAGCAAGGACCACCTGGTACAAGCATTCTGTTCCAAAGACCTAGCTTACAACGGGGTTTCAATTTCACCCCCAGGCTTTCTGGTTCTGCACTGTTTTTCCCAGATGTTCCCAGCAGCTCAGCAACTCTTGAGTTGAGGAAGCAGCTTGTTTTAGTGTTCAGCTGGGGAGTTCCCCTCAATCCACAGTTATAAAAAAGGCTAAAGACTCATTACATTTGCAAGATAACAATAGTACATCAGCCGCAATCTAGATTGTGGAATGCAAGGATCACTGACTACATGGAAATACAAAATAACTTAGAGTTGGGGCTAATAGTGCAGCAGCCTTCTCCACCTGGTGTCCCAACCAGATTAGCAAAAGAATGACTCCAAAAAAGAGTAGCGCTAAAATTCTTCCCATTACTCCAATCTGCCCCCCCATGCTTTCCATCTGAGAATTTAATGCATGCGACAAAAACCTCACTCCTGGTCACGGCTTTTACTTCCCCTCCATGCCCCTGAATAGTTCCCACTCCCCCTGGAAATGGATGGCTGGGAATAATGAGAATTAAAATCCAATCCCTCTAGAGAGCATGAGATTACAGAAGGCTCAACACAGAAAAGCAGTATGTTAGGAATAGAGGCTAATAGAACCCTTTTCTGCAGCAAAATGTTCCATGCGGAAGGAAGGGAGTCAGCATTAATCATCAGCACTGCCACCATTCCAAAAGGTGTAGTCCAGCACATTTAGTGGGCATCTGAATTCAGAATTTTAGCAGAGGGTTGAGCAGCATGAAATACCAGGTCACGCTATAAAGTAATCACGGAAACTGAAATTCATCAGAAGCTCTTTGCAAGGTAATTTGCAGTAAACAATACCCTAATCAAGGAACTACCGGGGGAGGGGAATAAAACAAAACAAAACCCACACCCCCACCAACACTGGCAGGGCATGCCACAGTATATAAACAGAGAGCAAACCCCATTCCATTCTAGCACTGAAGATGTTACCTAGCCGAAAAGTTTGCAAGAAAACAACCAAGCTCAGAGAACCCCAAGGACTCCACAAGATAAGTGGCAGAGTTCTACTGAACAATGCAATTTCAAGGAGAGGGAAGGGGTATGCTTAGCATAAGGAGGAAGAGTTTAGCCTGGTTTGTAATCTTCTGATTACTGGAAGAATAACTCTAGCTAAAAATCCTCTAGAAATGAAACATAATACAAGGGAGATTTTACAAAGGAGTTTAAAAACTTACCTTGAAAGCTTTGGGCAAGTCACAAAAACACTCTCGTCAAGACAAATACATTTACACTCAACTCACAGACCAACCAAAAGGGGGGGGGGGGTTGGTGCCTTCGAGTCAGTTTTTGACTCCTGGCGACTGCCTGGACAAGTCCCTGCAGTTTTCTTGGCAAGTATTTTCAGAGATGGTTTGCCATTGCCTCCTAGGGCTGAGAGAAAGTGACTGGTCAAAAGTCACACAGTTGACTTTGGTGGGACTAGAACTTAGTCTCCCAGTTTGTAGCCTTATCCCTTAACTACTATCCGAACCTGGCCTTCTACCAAAAGAAGTATTGCATGTTAAAATATTTTCTGTAAAAAGAGAGTTCAATCATCTTCCTACCAACCTTGCCATGGCAAGAGAAGAACAAGGCTTGGACAAGCAAGAGGACTTTGAGGCTTCCTCTGGACCTGCAGCTTACCTTTGCTTCCAAAGGATGCTTTGAGCTCCCATTGAATTGAGGGCCAAAGACTCTGCCTCTGCTTTTTAGTTACCTACTTGTGAAGGAACACTGGGCACAGAACAAGAGATTCTGTGAAACAGACTAGGGTGACAAAGAAATGCTCTAATACATAATGCCTTGAGGGACACTCTTGAGAAAAAAGTGTAGAGGCAAAACAAACCTTCTTCCCACACTCCCCTCCCTCAACTCTGAACTCTTGTGCCTACCCTCACAATTTCAAGCTTATATCTGAGGAGATGAACAGAGAATTTCCCTCATGCCCACATTTGTGACAAAGGATACATACCCTTATTGGAAAAGGACCCGGTGATAAACCTGATGACATCTATGTTAAAAAGCACAACTTCTTAACAACCACCTTGCAAAAACAGACATCCCCAGGACGATTATTATATCTGGTACACTTCACATACACAAATCAGAAGTTCTCTATTCATTTATTTCTTGTAAATTCTTAGCTTAGGTTTATAAAGTCCTTAAGGCCTGAAGAAACTTAAGCAAATCCTCAAGACAATCCAATATAATTTACCCACATGACCTACCAAACATCCACATTGTTTGGATAATCCAAAATTAAAATAAATTACTAATTATTATTACTACTAACAGTGACTGAGAACTATATGGACGCACATTCTAAACAATATATACTTGGGAGAACAAATTAGCTGGCTCAGTTAGGCTTGCACCCAAACCAGAAGGAATGGAGCAGAGTGAACAGAGGAAGAGTTGTCAGCCATCTGGCAGGATCCTGTTACACCAGCTGAAATCTCTTATTAACAGATGCCTAGGCATAGATGGCTATGGCTAGTGGGTGGACTCAACTTCCTAGGTTCCAAGTTATATTGATACATAAATAGTCTAAAGCAATAATATTACAGTGGCATCCTTGCTCATCAATTTGCTCATTGTAATCTTTCTTAAGCCTTATAATGCATGGCATGTCATATGTATCTTAAATCTATGAGATATAACCACAGGTTAGAACAATGTAGCATAGCTTAAAATACAATAAAACAAAGTAACAACCAAATAAAATATAGTCATAAAAAGAGTGTTAGATGCAAAGAGGTCAAAACATAATAAAGCCAGGGTTACAATTAAGAACTTAAATATGTATTTCTTAGTTTAAGTGACCACAAAGCAAAAGTACTGAGTACTAACATTTGGAAACACATCTGCAAGAAGATAATTCAGTCATTCAAGTCTGAGCCCTTGAATTCACCTACCATCAATAATTCGGCCCCAATCTCATCATAAAAGGGACAGTGGAGAACATATTGAATAATGTCCTCCCACTTAACTAACAGCACAAGGACAGAGACACTGTTCTGCAGGGCACTTACAAAATCTCCGTTCAAGATATGTTGAAGGCCTAGTGTGCAAGCAAGGGATGTAAAAGCCGTTCAAGTGGGGAGAGGGGGCAGAGGGACACTGGTAATATTAACCAGATACTGGAAATCATAGATTCATTGCATTATCTAAGTGAAATTGTTCTACACAAGTAATCCTCCCAAATGTACTTGAAATGTTACCAGTTTTGCTAAATGGTATGACCACTTCTGTTAAAAAGGTTAGAAATTTTGCAAACCATCCTATGGTGTAATGTACATGAATACTATTTTCACAGATCCCACACCAAAGGCTTTGGTAACAAGCAAGAGAAGCACATTTTCTGAGGATGATCCTTTTTTTTTTTTTTTTGCAATGGACTAATTCAGCTTTGTTTACGCTAAACGGCAGCAGTGCTTAGAGGATATTCCTGAGCCCCACCTGGAAATTCCAAATGCTGAAACTGGGATCTTCTGCATGAAAATGCTAAGAACACCCTAGTTTAGGAGGGACACCTAGTAAGTAAGTCCTTGAAACTTTAAATCTTTAAAACCTACTGTAAAATATAAACAACAATGCCTGAAAACACAACCATCCTTCTTGAGAAAACGGGGCTTCTTGTTTTTATCACAGTGGGACCTGGCTTCTTTATCAGGGAGATTAGTGGGGCTTAAGATACAAAAGAGTTGACAAACAGTGTTCTAGCATGTGACAACTTTCTTTTTTTTACTACACCCAACACCCAAAAACAGTCATTGTGAGGGACTCTTGTCTGCCAACCTTGAAGGTTATACATGAATATATTCTTCAGCAGCATGGACCCACCTAATCCTGCAACTTTTCAGAGTTGCTGTCTTCCTCAAACCACATGTTATCATGCTGCAACTGCAGACATATCTGAACAAGGTTCAGGAAGGAAGCAGTGCCAACACACCCAAACTCTCTGCTAAAAGATACTGAGTTTAGTAGCTAGCCAGAACTGAAGGCTATAAAGCCAAAAACATATTTTTCCTCCTACACACTGCCACAGCATGAACATACAGGTAGCCTCCAGGTTAAAAACACCCAGTTTACAGATGACCCATAATTAAGAACGGAGCCTACTATAGCAAAATTCAAGTTAAATACACAATGATTCAAGTTAAATACACAATAGTTTGCGTTCATTACACAATATTACTTATACACTATTATGCAATACTACTATTCCAGCTTACATACAAATTTGACTTAAGAACAGACCTTGGGAACAGAACTAGTTCTTAAATTGGGGACTACCTGCATACTCTAGAATACATACTACATGTTCTAAGAAAACCTATATTTGCTTTAAATGCATACACACTGCACTCTTCTCTACAGCTCAATCTGTTAACAAGAAGAAACTCTAAGAAAAAGACATCATTTTGCAAGTTGAATATGGCAAAAATATATCTCTCTAATCCAAATAGGTTAGGGAAAACTGTTCCCAGACTGGGAAAACAGAGAATTCTGGAGTACTGTGAAGTTACTGCAACCAGGACTAAAGACTTTTATTTATGACAGCCTTCCCAATTTGGGTGTCCTCCAAATATGCAAACCAACTCCCAGAATTCACAGCAATAACTCTGCTGGCTACAGACCTTTTGGAATTAAAAGTCCAAATATCAGACAAGCATCCAAGTTGGGAAAGACTGACTTTTAAGAACACAGGAAACTGTGCAGTCGTTCATCCAGTTCAAGAGTGTCTACCCCAATTGACAGCAGCTCTTTGTGGTTTTAGCCATTCCTGAAAATGACTAGGATCCAGTCTGAAACCTTTAGCATGCAGAAGAAAACTACAATGAAGTGTGGAATCTAAGAACAAATTTAATAATCTTTTAGTACAGCCATCTGCAATGAGAAGGAAAACCCATTAAACCATCCTTGAGAAGTGGCTGCCTAGCACTTTCACAAAAGCCTTCAGAGATAGAAAACCCACAACTTTCATTGGTAGATTGTTCCACTGGTATGCAGATCTTATCATCAGGAACTTTTTCCTTACATTCAACAGCAGCAAGGTAGCTGCAACTTGTACTTCTTTCTGGTCCTAGATTTGGTGGCAATAGCTCTTGACCATCTTTTATGTATCTGAGCACTAATACCATATCTTCCCTCAGCCTTCTTTTCTCCAGACTGAACTGTAATCTGTGCCATTTATAACCTCTGCAAGGCTCAATTACTTGTCATTATTACATCTTTGGAATTTACCCATCAGTCATTATTTCTGTTACTCCATTTTCCTGAGATAAAACTTTTCTTTGGCACAGCTAAACAAAAACAGCCTAAGCTGGCTTACTCCCTACTCAAAACAGTATAGCCTGAACAGAACTGTTGATGTTAGCACATCAACTGTTGAGGTTGAAAGCCATGGGGTGAAATGCAGAAAGCCTTAACTCCATCAAATGGCTAAGAGATAGAAAAGTGGAGCATCTCCCCCGAACCAGAACACTATCAGAGTTGCCACAATTCATGGGCATACACTATAAATCTTTCATATCTCTAGTGTTGGTATTTAGTCTAGCTACAAATCAATAATAATAATACTTTATTAATTTTCCTGTGTTGCTTCAAGAAACCAATTAGTCAATGTAAAAATGTTAAGTTACTACACCTCTCTAGATTTTAAAGCACTAACATCTCACCATCTCTACTATAATTGCTCCCTGAAATACATTACAGAATTCTCAGGAGTTCTGGAAGCTCCAAGTATATTTGGAAGGCACCAGGTTAGAAAAGACTGCCGACTACTGTTTCTCTCAGTAGCTACAACCACTGAAAGCTCAGAATAAAGTTTATCACTGCTTTATTGTCCAATAACACAGTATCAAAGTACATTACATGGTGTCTTTAAAAAAAAGAACATAAGCTTGACTGGTATAAAATTAGAGACTAAAATCTCTAAACAACAATATTTTGCTTGGTCTGCAGAACCCAACCATCAAGTGAAGTCTACTTACTAACTGGTATGGTTCTCATATGATACCTCCCTTGATGCTGATCAGGCTCCATGACTGACCTGTATTTCTTTCTAGATTTTTTTTTTTTTAATGGAAAGGTAGCATGCTTTAGATGCCATACAGATTCCTATTTGAAAGCTTATTTTTTAAAAGGCCAATGGCTGAAGCCCAGAGCTTTGTTTGTAAGTGTGCCCATCTGTCTAGAAAAAAAGGCAAAGGCAAACTGAATTGGTAGACAGCTTCAGGTAAGGAAGCAAGAGGGAGGAGGTGTGGGATCTGTTTTGATGTTTTGTGCTTGATCACATTATCCTTGCTAGCCATTTTGGGAGAATGCCCAGGACATGCTGCTAAACTTCCAAATCTGTTCAACGATTCAAAAACCTAGTAGGATTAAATAAAAGAGAATTACGATTTTCTTCCAGTGAACTACATTAAAGGAAATTGTGTGTTCTGTTAGTTAAATTAAAAGTTATCTCTATGGAACAACTAATAACTGCAAATACCTATCTGACAAATCATCATACCATTAGCTAACTTAAAAGGATATCTTCAAATTGGCATATATAAAACATTAGATGAAAGATATGGGTGAACCTTAAAGCTTCTTACAAAGACAGGCCGAAACACCAGTTTGACACCCATTTCTAATATGTTGTACTTTACATACCAGTACAGGTTAAAACTAGCACTTACAATGGGTGTGGAAATGGACTGGAAGCTTCTGCAGTTGATGAAGTACAGACCTGTTATGGTAGAAACTGCTCAGTCTAGTTGGTAATCTAAAGGACCTATTTTGAACCAAGCATACTGCAATACAATAGTCCAAACAGGATGTTACCAAAGAACGTCACAGCTGACGTCTGCACTGAAGCTCATAAAGGACATGAAGTTACTATATGGCCAGGATAGTACATGGCTTGGATCATTTTCTACACAGAACATAAGGACACAAAACTTAACTGCTGCTCCAAATGCAATTTAAAACAGGTTCACTAGATATAGGAGCATGAATCAGATAGATTACGATAGGTGAAAGGAAGGTATACCTTCTCTGTTTTAAGTTTTTACTTACCAAGATGGCATACAAGTGATTTCCATAATAAAGGAAGAAAAAAGCTCTCAAGGAAACAAAGGCTTAATGAAAACTAGGATAAGTAGAATAGGATAGCAAATTACAATAGGCTGCATTTATGCAGTTTTATGTACCGAGAACCACTGAGGGTAGCAAATTATGTATTGAAAAAGTCACTTCCTAAAATGCTAAGAAGCTAATTACAAAGACAATGAAAACTATATTTTTAGTTTATCTTGTCACAGTTCATTCTGTCCAAACAGAAGGGGGAACATTTTATACTGAAATATTGAAAGTGTGGTTGTATGTCATAACAGCTGCACCAGGCCAGCTTTAGGCTAAGGCTGAATAGGCACTGGCCTGGGGCGTCAAAGCTTAGGAAGCACCATTTCTGGCCCTCTTTCCAAATCATTCTAAAAATGCAAATGCAGCCACATGCTCATGTGTGCATACCTACCAAAGTATCACCCAATTTTTCTATTTTATATTTTCCTTCTCTGATATCTTGTACCTGGGAGCAGACCCGGACTAACACCAAGTAGCTGAAGGTCTAATTATTCCTCTGTAGAGTGCATACAGTGCTCAACAGTATGAGGAGCCCACATTTAGGTATGATCAATACAACTTGGTAGGTCACAGCTGCAGCAATTTTGCATCATAGCCTATGCTCAAAATGAACTTTGGAAATCGATGAAATTGCAGTAAAAGCTGTAATGTACTACTGTACATTAACTCCATAAGCAACAAAAAGCAGCATGAATTAGTCCTAACAATACACAAAATACAGGTAGTCCCCAATTTAAGAACAAGTTCCATTCCCAAAGCCTGTCCTTAAGTCGAATTTGTATGTAAGCCCAAACAGTATTATTGTATAATAGTGTTATTGTATAATAGTGTTTAAGTAGTATTGTGTAATGAACTCAAACCACTATGTATTTAACTTGAATCATTGTGTATTTAACTTGAATTTTGCTACAGTAGTCTCAGTTCTTAACTATGGGTTGTCCATAAACTGGGCGTTCTTAACCCAGGAACTACCTGTACTTCAAAAGGCAAGCTTAAACAAAGCTGAACGCTTGTTATCAGATAATTACACCATAATTACAAAATTATAATTGCAGAAGTAATAAAAGCACAAAAGTCTGCATTCATTTGAACCAGTTCACACACATGTTACTTTCACTCTTGCTTATTTAACTGCACCCATCTTTTTCCTTCCTTCAGTTTCAGAATCAAATAAAGCCAATCCAGAAATTACAAAATTTTTAATGTCAGTTCATTTCATTGGCAGGGTTCAGACATAGTAGTATACATGTCCTGTTGTTACCTATGTGGGTTGCACATTTCTGTCTTCTCAGCACACAGAAGGAAAAAAAGATTTTAAAATCCTAACAATAGATTGCAGGCTGTTATTGTGTACAACTCAGACAAATGGTGGCTTCTAAGGAGCCAAAATAGCAAACCAAACTACTTTGAACTAGCATTGTGTGCAATGTTTGGATTTGCGCGCACACACACACACACAAAAACAGAAATGGTCTAAGGCTAACCAGAAAAGCTTGCAATCAGTTTGTTGTTGAATAACCCATCTGATTTGAGTTTACATGGCTTACAGACTGCTCTGGTCACAAACTGACTCTTCAGTGGCATACAGTTCCTTCACTGTATCTCAGGCTACTTCTAATTCCTTGGGTCTTCTATGCCCAGAGGAGAGGATTACTTAGAAATTAATACTCTCTGCCAATCTCTACAGACTCAGGATGCTAAAGTAGCTTCAAACTTGGACTCCTTTGGCATACCCTCTCTTGTCCCATTTTTTCCTTCCACCATGCACTCCACCCAAGGGGAACAGGAAATGAGTGAAGCAAAGCTTTTCCTTTCCTATAATTGCAATGGCTCCAACCTTCAGGGAGTTTTAATCCCCCCTTCCCATTACAAAAAAAGTGAGTTATTAGCCAGTCAGCCATGACAAAGACTGCACCCTTGGAAACGTGGACTGTCTATAGCCACCAGAGCCATTTGGGGCCTAAGTACTCACTCACGGTTCATGACAGATCAGTCCCACATGTGTGCAAACATGTTTTCATGTTTCATGTCCAAATGCAGTTTATGTAGCCAGAATCAGGCTGACCAGGACAATGATCTCCATTGAAATTCTTGGTCGCAGATACCTAACATCATTCCTCGGTATCTTGTGTCCAGTGATAGCAGCTTCCTGATTTTTTTAAAGCTGTGTTAAGCTTACTTTAGGGCCTAGAGGACAGTTTCCATCTATTGCATGCCACAAAACAGCATGTAAACACTATGTTAAAACTCAGCAGCATGAAAAGATTCATGGAAGATTGTTTTTGTACAAACAAAAATTTATTCCAAAATACCCACAGCGGAGGACCGGTTGATAAAGGTGATAGAATTTGCAGAAATGGCAAAATTAACTTGCTTGATCAGGGAGAAGACAAGTACATTTATTTGTGACTGGAAACCCTTTATGAACTTTTTACTGAAAACAGAAAAAAATGAACTAGTGACTTATGGATTTGATAATTAGAAAGGATAAAATATGGGAAGAAGGGAATTAGGATCTAACCTTACAGAGGGAAGAGAGATGATACATTTATTTATAACTGCTGTAAAGATCAGAAGCCGATTCTTTATATCTTTTCTTTTCTTTTCTTTTTTTCTTTTCTTCTCTTTTCATTTCTTCTCTTTACTTTTTCTGGTTATTCATTTGTTCTGTACTTTTCTTTATTCTTTTTCTTTAAATCTGTATGTTTTTATTACTGTATAAAATCCTTTAATTAAAAATTATAAAAAACAACTCAGCAGTATGGTCAGTAGTCCCCAGGGAACAGAAAAGCTGGGGGCATAGGCTGTTCACCCTTATTTTAAGAAAGAGACAGTGTAGTATCTTTTCATGATAGTAACCACAGGTGTTTATGGTGACAACAGCTACTTAAAAAGCAAAGGGGGGGAACAATCTCTTGATACTATACTAATATAACTTCCTGCTCTAAAGCAGTTTCCCACACAAACTTAAGAAACAGGTAAGATTTACTCATTTCTTTCACAGTCAAAATTTTCACTGCAGGAGACAGGAGACAAGTCACTGAAACCGGCTTGGAACTTTATGTGTAATTTGCCTAGAATATATTCTGTTTCTGCGGACTTGAGTTTCAGAGCAATTGTTTGTGTCCTGTTCATAGACCTCAAGAGGGAAAGGAAGGAGGCAGTAAAAAAACCCATCCATTAAAACAACAAAAAAATCATTAACAGTAAACTGAGCAACCTCCCGATGCTCTTTCCATAGACAAGTAAAGCCATACAAGTTCCTTCAGCGTAATAAGCGCAGCGCATCTTATTTAATCCGTAGGCTAATTGCATCTGGCAGATACCCCGAGACGAAGCCAACTCGAGGCAAATCAAGTGTGAAACTGTCCGGTTGCTGTGCTTTAAGTGGTGAGTCACTATAAAGAGCCGCCGCCGCCGCCGCCCCCCCGGCATGATCCGAAAAAAGGACCTTTTAAGGAAGGACTTCTGTCATCCCTTAAGCCCAATTAGCTCAGCGCCTAGGATCTGAGGTTGGAAGGGGTCGCCTTGAAAGCGCCCTAGGAAGGTCGGGAGAGAGAAACGGAAAGCCGAGCCAGCCCGCTCGCCAGCCCGCGTGCTCGATCTACCTAGGCAGGGCGCATGCTTCCGCCCTCCTCCACATCGCCTATCGCTATAAACATTGCATCATGCACCACGCCGTTGCAAAATGGATTCCAGCCTGGCATGCGGCTGGACGCCGAAGCACACGTCGATCGGTGCAACCGTTCGGGGAAAGCGTTCGGAGCCATTGCTGAATAATGTGTGTCTACGACCCCCCTCACGGAGAAAGGCGGGGCGGCCCCTGTGTCGCCGCGGCTTTCTCCCTAGCCCGGTCTGTCTTCTCCCCCCACCCGCGGTCTCTCATTCAGGGCATCTGAGCAAGGCTGAAAACCATCCAGCTCGGGAGATGGTAGAGGAGAAAGGAAGGGCAGAACAAGGGGACACTGCCAGGGCGCAGTCGGCTACTCACCTAGCTGGTATCCGGGGATAGTTCTGCTACGGCGGTGGCAGCCGGCGTAGAAAAGAACGGAGGAGAAGAAAAGGGGCGCTGAAGATGATCAGGAGGTGGGAAGCGAAGCGGGACCTGCCGCGCGCTTAAAGCTCAGTGCAGCGCCGAAAGCTCACAGCAGGCGCCCCTCCGTTGCGCTCTTACAACCGCTCCCGCGGGTACTTGTAGTGACTCCTCCCACTCCGTACGGTAGTGAATGAAGGGGAGGGAAATTACAATAACAAAAAAGAAGCCTAGGGGTTGGAGAGGGCGGAGAAAAGAGATACAGGGGGAATGGCTGCCTGGAACAGCCACTCAGTTCCGTTCTCCCTTTTTCTCCACCTCCGGTTGTGCATCGCGGGGAAGACAAAGCGTCGAGCGGTCGAGCGACGTTGAAAACCAGGAAGAGGCGCGTGCCGGGGAGCCCCAGTGACCGACTCGTGGCCCTGAGCGCGCCTACGCGGCTACAAGTCCCGGGTGGGCACCAACACGCGCGCGGCTTCTCTGCCGCCAGCATTCGCGCCTAAAGGTGTGGCTGTGGGCGAGGTTGGGAAACCGCCCAGCGGCGCCTGGGCCTCCTTCCTCCGGTACCTCACGCGCGCTACCTCCCCCTTGCAGGCGCGGCGGAAGCCACTTAAAAGCCTATTGCCTTTTCTTATTGTCGAGCATCGTCGATTTGGAGAGCGCCCGGTGAGATCAGCGAGTACGTGGTGAGAAAGAACAGGCGGAGGGATGAAAATAGTATAGCTTTCCCAGCGCGGAGTTCTCCAGTTGTTTTGGACTTCAACTCCCATGATCCCCGCCGAGGGAAAGGCAGGATCTTGATGACGCCGGCATCTCCACTCTGTCCCCCAAATCTTGAATTGCTTAACCATTCGTTTAGGCAAGGGGAAGTTCTTTAGAATATATTCTGATATACTGTATTTAATGTTCCAAAACTGGGGAGGGGACATCTAATTTATTTTTTAATCTTCTTTTATATTGGTCTTCTGTAACTATGAACGGGGAACTCACCAACTGCGTCTCACTGAACTAGGGTTTATTGAATAACTCAGTTACCTGGGATCACGGAAACTAACCGCACTGATTGCGTAGAACCCGCCGCCACCTTCTACCCGGGGCGTTTTTACGAACCCGGGCAATAAGTAAGCCTTCAGGGCAGTGTGACAAGTACGCAGATCGTAATAAAATGAAACCCTGAAAAAACGGCGAATTAATAAAGGGCAACAAATGAATGCAATAATCTATAATAATCACGTTTCAGAAAAAAGCCCCATTAAGTTTAATGAGACATATTTCCAGGTGCATATATAAAGCAGGAACAAGGAATCTTTTTCATATAAAAGCTGAATTCCAGTGGAAGGTGGAAAGCATTTCTACCGATGTTTGGTTCTGACATAACAAAGATTCATGTGGCATTTGAAAGAGAAAGAACGTTTCAGGTGCCTTCTGTTATCGTGTTTTTCCCTGCCAGACAGAAACAAAGCTACAGTCCAACGAGCTATTTCAAACTAGAGCTCTGGTGCATTCTGAGTATAAATGGTTAAATTATATGGATGATGTACTCACATTTCATTTACAGACCCTGGAAATTAGAATAAGTTTCTTTGCTTCATTTAAGAACTAATTTTAAAAAAAAAATCAAAACTGTGCCATATTGCTTGAATCCTCCTACAGCCAGGCGGGCAAGGAAATGCATGGTAATCCTCTGGCTGGATTGCATCACTTGGTGAGCAAGGTTTCCTGAATATAGTGAGGGCTTTCACAGCTAAGCATGGTCATTTTCCAGCGATTTATAAGTTACCCAGCTTCAATGGAGTCATTTTTGGAAAGAGGTGGTAGATTTTTTAAAACTTAAATTGAAGTATCAGGACCTTTGGAAAATAAGATTTTTGTGGCAAAAGATTAAGGAGTTGACATTCAGCACAGTATTTCAGCAAAGGCAACTTTCCATTCCACATAGTTTGAGAAAATAAGAACGGCAGTAAGTGGAGTGATAATGCAACGTGGATGAGGCTGTGGCACATCATGGATGGGGCCAAGATTTTCTGGGTTTTGTTGGCTGATTTTTTTTTTTAACAATATCAAACCTAATTCACGGCACATGTCCCATTTTGGGGTGCTTCTTAACTACTAGTAGAAAATTGTGCCACCAATTATTAGCAACTGTGATCAGAGGGGAGCAATTTGAGGCTCTGTAGACCTCAGGTCATCCACCCCTGTTTTATTTATATTTGGAGGATGATATTTTGTTTTTATAAAGATGTTATAAATTTGCTATTCAGCCTAAGCTTGGCTGGAAGAGCTTTGAAAATCAAGAGGGGCCTCACAGAGGTTTAGTCACTTATATACCAATTCGATGATCATAATTCATCCTTTGAAAGAAACCTAGATGCTGAGCTGCTAAGAACACTTTTGGTCATCTTCCTCTGTGGAAGTCTTCAGTCTGTTTTCCCCATCAGAAATGTGGAGAGTAGCAACTAGAGGGAAAGATGGCTTTCTTAGTAATATCCAGATCCCCAGGCCTGGAAAGTTCTTTTCAGAGAATTCTGTGTGGTGCCCATATTACAATATTTTTGGTGTCAGAATAAAACTGCTCTGTTCTCCTGAAATTTTGAAGGACCTGCAATCTTCCTGTGGTCTGTATAATACAATTCCACTGGCTTTATTTATTACATGTTTTATAGTTTTAGGCACTAAAGCTACAAAACACAGTTGATGTGTGTGGGGAGGGTCTGCTGGATTTAATTGTAGATCTGTGTTTTCTTGTTTGTAGAATCATAGGAGAAGTGTTGAGTGTTTCCAGAGGAGAATATTATTTCCAATCACTCTATCTTACCTATGGAGTAGGGATTCTTCTTTTCACAAAAAGAAAAATTGCACATGCCCTGTGACTGGTATTAGAAGCTGTCCACCTGACACTTTAATCAATATAAAGCAACTTATGTTATAAAGAGCAAGAATGAGAGGGCTACAAGGTGGAAAATCCTAGGGATCCCATTGGCTGGCCAGTTTGGGGAAGCTGGGCAGGTCCTTGTCAGTGTACCTGGGATGAGTTCTGTTGTTAGACAAAATGGTCCTTTCAGGAGGGCAGCAGAGCTGAGGAAGTCCACAGTTAAAGGAGATAGAATGTTGAAGTCCTCAGGCTGATTGAGGGTAGAATTTTGGGGTTTCTCTAGGTTGCATTTCCCTTGTAAGGGCTGCCCTTGGGCTGTACTGTGAGTTGGTGAGGAGGCTTCTGCTCTTTGGTTTACATGGGATTGCAGGAGAGCGTGGGGTGGGGGAGCAGGAGGGTCAATTTGGGTCTAATAGGATTAGGCAAAGATATGAACTGGGTTTTGACTCTGGTCATAACTAAAAAACTGGAGGGAAAATGGTGCAGTCTCCATTTTGTTTGTTAGATTTATTTTCTCCACTAAATTAAATTTGTATGATGCCCGACTCTCAACAACTCTGGGCAGCTAGCAAGCAGGTAGACATAAAAATTATTATGCAGCAAAGATAGAGTAGAACATTTACACTATCATATCAAATTGTTCCTAACCAACAAAAATAGAACCAGGTTATTATAGTCATTTTTCTTTGAGAAGTATAGAAAAATGAGATTGGTAACCATCACCTCTTGGCAAATTTGAATCTTTTTTTCCCCCAAATAATGTAGAACTTCCACACTTCGTTAAAAGATAACTTCAAGCAAACTTCAAACTTAATGGCTGCAATATTAGCATTGTTTTCATTGTTGCTTGTATCTATGTCAGATGGAGATTATAAAGAGGTTGGAGTTTGGTATGTTTGGAGGGCCCCAGAGCAGGGATAACTGCAACTGCCTAAATATTTCACTGTATTAAAAAGTAGCAGAGACAAATATTTTATAAAATACTGCTTATCTTCACTTCTGCAGATGCAGCCTCTTTGATATACAAAATACCTATTTCTAACTGATATAGCTGTCCTGCAATACAGCTAGACTCCAGTTTGTTTCTCCTTCTCAACACTGCTCTTTCATGCGTCAGTAGTGACCTTGACCCTGGCTTGTACCAAACCTAAAAATGTAGTCAACTTGCCATTCTGTAGATTGCTTCAAGTAATTCATTGGAAGGGGGTTAATGTACTGTTTAAGACTCTAATATTGAAGAAGGCCAAAAGAGCAAGCATTGAGCTATGTATTGTTAGTTGGGAAGATAGCTTGGCCTAAATCAACACCTGGCATCCTAAGGTGTTTGCTAAGTAGCACTATTGATGTTTGTTCTGGGTTCTTAAAAAAAACCTGTCCCTGTATTCTAGTAGCAGGTAGAAAGATCTAGCCAATCTGTTAATGTCCTTGAGGAGCTTTATAGAATATTTTAAAAATGGTCAGACTTGGTCTCCCAATGCTGCTGGATCACTATCAAACCAGCCAAATACAGTAGCTCCACCAGTCCACTGACAGAGGAGATGAAACATTGTTCCAGGTTCCTTCAAACTTGGAACCAATCCTGGAAATCTTAGAAACTTCCCATGGACATATGATGACATCATCTGGATGCTCCATAAAATTACTTTAATAAACTATATGTATTGAATGTTAAAAGATCTGTCTAGAAGCAGTTGTGTTTTTCTCTCATGTACTGTAGATCGACATGAGCAGAATGGTTTAATTATGCTGTTCAAGAACTAGCACTGCCCTGATTTATGATAAATTTAAGTTTTTTAAAATTTTATTTCAAGCAATATCAGGTAGCCACATTAACACACTGTAAATCCAAGATATGTATAAAGAAAAAAGATAGAAAATACAGAAAAGTTCTACTACAATGTGAAGAAAGAGACAAGTGCTATACATGTGAAAATTTACCATATATACCATATATATGTGAATATATATATATTGCACAATTATTATTTTGGCTGCTAAAATTAAATAGATAATCAGTTCGTTATTTTTAAGCTTATGGTTTGGTTCTGTAAATAAACGTAATAAGCCTAACTCAAGAAAGCATTCAGTTCTTTGTTTAATAATAATACTTATCTCTCCAAAAAATTTTTGCCAAAAGGGTATAACTTTATCACATGACCACCACAAGTGAAACCCCCCCCCTTTTTTTTGACAACCTCCCTAGCATTTGGAAGAATAATTTTGATATACTGTATATGTCCCAATCTAGCAGGAGTCCAATGCCAGCTATGTATAATCTTCCACTGCAATTCTTGCATTGAAGCTGAAGTGAATCCACCCAATTTCCATAACTGCTGCCAATTTGTCTCCTGTATGGGGTTACCAAGATCAGTATCCCAAGCTTCCTTTAATCCATATGGTGGATCTCCTATTTCTGATTGCAGTAATTACCTATACATTTCCGAGATTGTTCCTTTTGGTTGTTCTAAATAATGAAGTATTAAATTCTCAAAATTACTATAAGACTGTATTGGTGAAGCTCTAATATTTCTATTGCCCAAAAGAGATTTGAGTTGATACCAAAAAAGCCATGGTAGCTTATCACCTATTAGTTGCTCTATCTGATATTTATTGAGAGGTTTACTATTACTATAAAAATCTTTTAGTCTATAAAGATCATATGCTCTCAAAGATTTCATTTTAGCCAAAGTGTAATAATGATCTTGATTGAAATATGTTATCAAAGGAGTTAAAGGAGAAATGTCCTTTATCAAAACTGTATTTATTCTTCCAAATTTGAAGCATTGTTTTATTAAAAACATTTTCAATCTGTTTTATTCTAGAAGAATATTTTGGGTGAAAAAACACTGATTTATAAACTTATTTGACTCTAACATAGTTTCAATTTGAATCCATTGTTTAGAAGAGTCTTCCATAATAAATGGAATCATATGCCCTATCTGTGCCGCTTGATAATATATTAACTAATTGGGCATGCCCCAGCCCCCTTGTTTCTGAGGTCCATATATAATCCTTTTATTACTCTCAATTTTTTTACATAAAAGCAGAAGCTTTCTTTGAAATAAATAAAATATTGAAATGTTTTGAAGCCCAATTTTTCATTTCCTTATTTAATATCTTCCATGTTGGTATATAGTTATTTGTAAAGGTTTTATTAATACTTTTAGTAATAGTAATACCTAAATATTTTAAAACTTTATATACTATTGGAATCCCTAAAACTATGGTAATTTCCTTTTGAGTTTTTGGGAGAATATGAAAAAACATCAGATGTCATTTATGAAAATTAACTGATAGTCCTGACACCTCTGCAAATTCCTCTAATTCCTTCTTAATCTAGCAGGCTAAATAAGAAGCATTTGAGAGAGTCAAAATCATATCATCTGCAAATAGATTTAAAAGATACGTCTTATCTCCCATTTTCACCCCACAAATGTGATTATTGGATTTCAGTGCTATTATCAATGCTTCTATGGCTAGGTTGAATAGTAAAGGTGATAAAGGGCAACTCTGCTTGATACTCTTAAAATCATGATGGGATCTGAATCATAACTTTTAAGTCTTACCTGGGCTTTAATTGCTCCATAAATATGTTCAATCAACTTACAAAAAAACAGCCCCCAATTTAAATTTAATATTTGTTTTAAAAATTGTATTCTCAGAGAATCGAAAGCTTTAAATATATTTAAAGAACAAATGGCTAGGGAAGATTTATTAATTTTACTAAATTGTATAATATTTGATAATTACCTGATGGGGTAATTATAATATATTTCGACTTGGAATAAAGCCAGATTGATCCATATGAATAATTTTACTTATAATCACTTTTAGTTGATTAGCTAACAGTTTAGTACAGTGGTGCCTCTAGTTACGAACGCCCCTCCTTACGAATTTTTCGAGATACGACCAGCTCCGGCCCCAAAAATTTACCTTGACATGCGAACTCCGCCTCAAGATACAAACCGGATCCGCGGCCTTTTGCCCTGCTGCCACGCGGTTGCGGCTTCCTGTGGGCGAGATCACGGTAGCAAGGAGACGTTCAGTGAGGCTTGTGGTGTGTTTTGTGGCATTTGGAAGGTTTTTGTGGCGTTTGGAAGGTTTTTGAGGTTTAAAAATAAAATGCATATGTTTCAGAACTGTTTAGCCGTATTTACATTGAACCTTATGGGGGAAATTTACCTCGGGGTGCGACCAAATTCGGAGGGCGGATTAGCCATATTTACATTGAACCTTATGGGGAAATTTGCCTTGTGGTGCGACCAAATTCGGAGGGTGGAACGGATTAACGGTATTTACATTGAACGTTATGGGAAACTTTACCTCGACTTGAGACCAACTCGAGTTGCAACCAGAGTCACGGAATGGATTAAGTTCGTAACTAGAGGTACCACTGTATACAGTTTATAGTCCATGTTAAGAAGTGAAATGGACCTATAAGATGCCAAATCCTGGGGATTTTTACCCGATTTAAAGATCAAAATTATCTTAGACTGTTTCTAAGATTCTGGTAAAGGGTCCTCTTGGTCAAGGTTTTGCATAAAAATAAAAATTCAAGTATTAAAATCTCCTTAAATTCTTTATAAAATTCTCCTGACAATTCATCAGGGCCAGGAGATTTCCTATTTTGAATAGTTTTGAATAGAAAAAGAAAATTCCGTAAATTGGATATCTTCTGGAGCCAATTCTGGGAATGTTAATCTATTTAAAAATTTATTAATTATTTAATCAATATTAAAGATTATTTGAAGAATATAATTGTTGAAAAAAAACTTTAAATTTTGAAATCTATGTTAACCTTAACTTTAACAAATAACCATGCCACCCAAATCTTAATTTTTTGATAGGTGTGCCATTTTGAGAGTTTGGAATAGATATAAAGCAAGGCTGTCTCCTAAAATTCCCTTATGGTTGTCACTTATACATTCCAATCTGAGGTTTTAATGCATCAATATTGAACTCCTCTCATGTTATAAAATTATCTGTGTTGCTTTTTTTATTGTTCATAATCTTTTGTAGGAAACTGATCTGATCCTGATTAGGAACGTATATAGATGCTAGAGTTAATGTTTTACTGTCAAATTCCTCTTCTATAAATATATACCTACCTTCCCTATCTTTCAAAATCTTTTGAACCTTGAAATTTATGCCAGCTTTAAAAAGAAGTCTACTTGCCTTGATTTATTAGATTCTTGTGCAAAAAAAAGGTTTATCAAAGTACCTATCAGTCAACCTATTTGTTATATATTTTTCTTGTAACATAACTGCATGAGGTTTAAATGATTTAACATAATTAACAATCCTTTCCCTCTTATTAGGCTCTCCCACTTCTAACATTAAGAGAAATGATTTTACATTGTTCTCCCATTACCTGCATTTTTAGAGTATCTATCTAATTTCTCTATGAAATGAAAATAATCATGCATCCAGGAAATGTTTGAAAGCATATTACTCACAAAAGCTATCAATATGCTGCCTAATATTATAAAGAGCATATAAAATATTAGGGTTGTGTTTACTACATAGATACCCTCCTCCCATTCTCCCTTCCCTCTTCGGAGATCACCTCCTCCCTTGCCCCTCCTCCCACCCCATCCCCCACACTAAACCATACCACCATATCCAACCTCCCTGCCCTCCAGTCCCATTTTGACCAATAGTGAAAAATTTGCAGAGGATCCTTTAAGGATCCTCTATAAGTCTTGGGGGGCTGGGTGGGACGACCTACTGAGATTCCTCCTCTCCCTCACCAGCCAATAAACACCCAAATTACAATAGTTCCTTAGTCATAGTTTTACCTACGTTATTATTGTATATAGTTTTTTCCCCCTTTATTTATTTAATTGCCTCCTTTTTCCCTTTCCTCTAAACCTAAAAATTCAAAAAGAATAAACCAGGCAATATAATTTCTGTTACTCCACAATTTGATGCAGCATTCTTATCTAATCTTCTGCTTGTAGTTGAGCCTGCTTTCCACAGTCCCAAGGACAAGTCATGGATAGCTTCCTTCATCCCTCGTTAGAGAGCTCTGCCAACCAGCTCTGCATCTCAGTCAAAATTGAAGTAACTTTTTCTCCTTGTGACATAAAAACAATTAACTTGAAAGGGAATCCCCATTTGTGTCGAATCTCATTCTGCATAAGTTTGTCTGTCAGTGGTTTGAATTCCTTTCTTCGCTGCAGTGTAGCTATGCTGATATCTTGGAAAAAGAATATTCTCTCGCTGTCCCATTTAATCTCCTTTCTTATACTTTTATCTTTTATGTTTGAATTTACAAACCTGACCAAAATGTCTCTACATTTCTGTGTATTCCTAGGAGAGTAAGCCCAGTAAGCACATTTGATAGCTTTATCCAGTAAATTTGTATCACAACTCAGGTCATTCATTTTAGAGACGAGATAAGTAGTCAAATTGGTTGTTCCAGTTTCTCCTTTGTTCCTTAAATTATTTCTCCTGCTACAATCCCTGTAAATCTGCCAACTCAATCTTTATTTCAGGAATACTCTTTTGAGCCTTACCTAACTCTAGAGTGTTATTTGTAGCCATATCATAAGCTTTGCTGGCTACTTGAGCAATATGTGCCATTTGCCGTGACATTCCCTTAAATGATTTATTTATTTGTTCAAACCCGTCAAGTCTTTAGATACTCCCACAGCATGTTTGTCCCATTCTGTCTTCAGTTTTTTTTTTAAGTTGCTTTATTAATTGTCCAGTTACCTCTATATCCATGAATCCATTGTCCAATTACCTTCATGTGGGCATCCTTCATTACTTCTTCTGGGGGAGTGTGGCTAGCCACTGACGAAGATGGTATGCTAAGCTTTCCACTCTTCCCTCAATCAAGCTATTTTCTTTAATATAGCCAGTTTACCTTGTTAAATACCTTATCAAATAGTAAAATAAGTTAAGCAGGATGTTAAGGAAGGAGACTCTGCACAAAGGAAAGGGATCAAAGCTTATTTGGAAGACCCGAAGGAGGTTGAGGAGGACCCCTTCCCAACAGCAATGAAGACATAATGGAGAATGATAAATTAACTTATGATTTATGATGATGAACTTATGATTTATGATGAAACATTTTTAATTTCTTATTTAGTTTAAAACATTTAAGGAATAAAATAAATGACTACATAAAAGAAAAAGGAAAGTTAGAAGGGACATTTTGGATAGAAAATAAAATATCAGTAAATACACAGAATTTTAAATTGTCATAAAATTTAGAATTCAGTATTTCATTGTTTAGATAATTAGTTGAATATATAAAACTCAAACCTCTGTATCATCTTGAGAAATGATACCACCACAAAACTCTAAGCTGTAATATTTATATTGATGTCACACCATTTATCATTATCTAAAATAAATGCACATAATCTTAGGAAAAGAAGGAAAGAGAAAAAAGATACTAAAAACAATCAGTGAAAGCCATATTAAATTCTAAATTCCCTCTCATTGTACCCAAACGGTGATTACATCAAAATATTTATAACATTTAAATTGCTTTTGGTTATTACCTTTACATGACATATTTCCTCCTTAAAAACCATACTCTAAGCATTTACGTTTTCCTTATCGTGTGACATATAATATATAGAGAAGCCATTCTTGCTTAAATTTAGTCAAACTTCTGTACTGGATGTATACTGTTAATTTCGCCACTGCTTTGTATATGTCAAGTTTGGTTTCCCAGTCTGTTGTCAAAGTATCTCTTTTCCAATGTTGAGCCAAATTTGTCCTCACAACTATCAGCATATATCTTAATGAATTGCGGTATTTTGTATTTATTTCTTTTGAAACGATTCCTAGTAGAAAAAACTGAGGTTTCAATTCAAACATTGTTGTTTTTTTAATGCTTTGTATTTCTTTCCAGTACTTTTGATTTTTTTTTTTTTTACATAACCACCACATATGATAAAATGTTCCTTCTGTATCACATTTCCAACATGTATTATTATATGATTTATATATTTTTGAAATTATGGACAGTTATGTACCATCTGTAAAACATTTTGTACCAAATTTCTCTTCAGCTGTAACTTTGGGTAAATTTTATTGAATTTTTCCATAAGTCCTCCCATTGTTGTAATTGTTTCTTTTAAAAATTGCATCCGCTTTATCAGTACAGTCTGTTCTGTCTCCGTGTCATATTTTAATAGCCATGTATATATACTTTCTAATAGGTGGCCTTGCTTCTGTATAAGATGATTAAAATTTTACAAACTCTAGGAGCTACAATTTGATACGTTCTTGTGCTATATATTTTAATTGGTTTTATAATATATGTTTTAAATATGACTGGTTCAAATATGCCATCATCGCAGGTACATTACATACATATAAATTCAACTTAAGGACAGACCTTGCGAACAGAACTCGTTCTTAAACTGAGGACTACCTGTACATCTTCCCTTAAATGAGTTCTAACTGCTAATTTGATTACCTAGCTTGGTCCTTATGTTTCTGGCTGATTTCATACAAAACATTAAAATATAAAAAGAATTGTTTAGTTTTGTTTTTACATGTGTGCATCTATCTAGTGTAGTTTGTAAACAATGGTTTATGATTTAGCATTGCATATGAAACTAATTGTGGCTAAATTAACAGTCTGTACTTAAAACAAATCATAGATTAGCAAAGCTGCATGAACCTAGTCTCTTGTGAATCAGAGTTCATTCATATAACTTTTCAAATATAATGTTACAAATAATACTCATGTACTATAAAATCTAGTAATTTATATGAGCAGATTAGCACTCCTGAATTGTGTGTACTATACTGACAACTCAGAGGCTTATAAAAAAGTAAACTGCAGATAGCACAAAAGTGACATCACAGTGCTAATAAAGTAAACTGTTGCTGGAATAAGCTATTTAAGTTGGAAGAAATAGATGTGTGTTCAGCATTTAGGAGAGTTACTTCAACTGTTGGCAAGTCTGGAATAGATGCCATGGTACCAGAATATTCAAATCCTCAACTCTACTTAATCTCCTACGTGTTGTCCATTATTGAAGTGTGTCCAGGTCATGAGTCCATGAGAGGTTAGTCTCCCAGGGGTCAGAGTTTCAACATCCAGTTGTCATATCAATGGGGTCAATGGCTCAGAAGCAAGTAGAGTGGTCCTGAGACAGGATGAGCGTGCTCTATTAAGCAGCACCAAAATTTAGCAGGGCCAGTAGCAACAAGTGGCATCATCTAAGTTCTGTAAGTTGAAAGAAAACAGATTAATCTGTCAATTTCTTCTCTTAGTCAGGCATTCAACTCAGGTTCAAAGGCAGAATGTACAAATGGATAGGGTCTTGCCAGAGTGAGTCTTAAGTCAGTATATCTAACAATTAAAAGAATTAGGGAAAGCAAGTTCAGACTCATTACAAAAAATAAAGAACAATGATTTGCCTTAGCTATAAAATCATAGGTCTTCAAGAAAACTCCCTGGAGAGAAAATGCCTTGTGTGGTCCACACAAGTCTACAATACACATGTGTTGACCTGAGGTCCCAGCATCTCTGTTTCTGCCAAAAGCAGATCACCGTGCCAACATGACGTTGACCATATTGGCTGGAGATGATAGAAGTTGTTGTCCAACATACTTGGAGAGAGGCAGGTTGGAGAAGACTGTTTTATACACAGGGTTAAATTAATTCTCAAAAGTGCTAAGCCAGCCCTACAGTATTTCCTAGTACTGTAAAGACAGCATCCTTCTATTTCTTAACTGTCTGTTGAGAGAAACTCCTGGGTGACCTTAGCATTAAAAAAATTGCACACATCCAGTCCAGTTCTGGAAATGTTCTCTTTTATTGTGGTCTTACATAATATACAACCCCACAAATAACTGAACCATGGATTCTCAAATTAACTGAATTATTTGTGTTCACATAGCACAGTGAATCATATGCTAAATGAGAATACGTGACACACTGACCTGCAAAATTAACCAACCACATTTTATTACTATTTATTATGTGAATGCAACCTATTATTGATCCCTGAACCCCACATTCTTCAACTCTCTGTGAACATAGACACCTGCACGTACTTGTGCTATTGTCTGAGAAGAAGCCCTACTAATCCATATTTTGCATACAATTCCTTTTTCTGCCACAAAAATCCTAGCTAGAATCTGCTGTGTGATCTTTCGGGTCTCTTCCTTAGTATGATCCAATAAAAACAACTTGGAAAACCAAGAGTGAGTTATCTGCCCTTCTGTTTGCACTCTTGGTAGAATCTTGCTGTGTCCTGTAAGCACCTTTTTGTTGTTGTTTAGTCGTTAAGTCGTGTCCGACTCTTCGTGACCCCATGAACCATATTGCGCCAGGCCTTCCTGTCCTTCACTGCCTCCCTGAGTTTGCTCAGTTTCATGCTCATTGCTTCAGTGATGCTATCTAACCATCTCATCCTCTGCCGTCCTCTTCTCCTTTTGCCTTCAATCTTTCCCAGCATCAGGGTCTTCTCCAAAGAGATCTCTCTTCGCATTAGGTGGCCAAAATATCTGAGCTTGAGCTTCATTATCAATCCTTCCAATGAGCAATCAGGGTTGATTTCCTTTAAGATTGACTGGTTTGACCTCCTAGCAGTCCAGGGAACTCTTAAGAGTCTTCTCCAGCACCACAGTTCAAAGGCATCAATTCTTCGGCGCTCGGCCTTTTTTATGGTCCAGCTCTCACAGCCATACATTACTACTGGAAAAACCATAGCTTTGACTATGCGGATCTTTGTCGGCAAGGTGACGTCTCTGCTTTTTAATATGCTATCTAGGCTTGCCATAGCTTTCCTCCCAAGGAGCAAGCGTCTTTTAATTTCATGGCTGCAGTCTCCGTCTGCGGTGATCTTGGAGCCCAAATAAATGAAGTCTGTTACTGCTTCCATTTCTACCCCTTCTATCTGCCAGGAATTGATGGGTCCAGATGCCATGATCTTAGTTTTTTTAATGTTGAGTTTCAAGCCAGCTTTTGCACTCTCCTCTTTCACCCTCATCAAGAGGCTCTTTAGTTCTTCTTCACTTTCTGCCATTAGGGTGGTATCGTCTGCATATCTGAGGTTGTTGATGATTCTCCCTGCAATCTTAATTCCGGCTTGTGATTCTTCCAGCCTGGCATTTCTCATGATGTACTCTGCATATAGGTTAAATAAGCAGGGTGACAGTATACAGCCTTGTCGTACACCTTTCCCTATTTTGAACCAATCGGTTGTTCCATGACCGGTTCTAACTGTTGCTTCTTGGCCCGCATACAGATTTCTCAGGAGACAGGTAAGGTGGTCTGGTATTCCCATCTCTTTAAGAATTTGCCACAGTTTGTTGTGATCCACACAATCAAAGGCTTTTGCATAGTCAATGAAGCAGAAGTAGATATTTTTCTGGAACTCTCGTGCTTTCTCCATGATCCAGCGAATGTTGGCGATTTGATCTCTAGTTCCTCTGCCTCTTCGAAACCCAGCTTGTACATCCGGTAGTTCTCGGTTCATATATTGCTGAAGCCTAGCTTGTAGGATTTTGAGCATAACCTTGCTAGCATGTGAAATGAGTGCAATTGTGCGATAGTTTGAGCATTCTTTGGCATTGCCCTTCTTTGGAATTGGAACGTAAACTGACCTTTTCCAATCCCGTGGCCACTGTTGCGTTTTCCAAACTTGCTGGCATATTGAGTGCAGCACTTTAACACCATCATCTTTTAGTATTTTAAATAACTCAGCTGGAATCCTGTCATCTCCACTAGCTTTGTTGTTAGCAATGCTTCCTAAGGCCCACTTGACTTCACTCTCTAGGATGTCTGGCTCAAGGTCAGTGATCACACCAGCGTGGACATCAGGGACATTAAGATCTTTCTTGTATAGTTCTTCTGTGTATTCTTGCCACCTCTTCTTAATCTCTTCTGCTTCTGTTAGGTCCCTGCCTTTTTTGTCCTTTATCATGCCCATCTTTGCACTAAACGTTCCTTTCATATCTCCAATTTTCTTGAAGAGATCTCTAGTCTTCCCCATTCTATTGTTTTCCTCGATTTCTTTGCATTGTTCATTTAAGAAGGCCTTCTTATCTCTCCTTGCTATTCTCTGGAAATCTGCATTCAGTTGCTTATATCTTTCCCTTTCACCCTTGCTTTTCGCATTCCTTCTTTCCACAGCTATTTGTAAAGCCTCATCAGACAGCCATTTTGCTTTCTTGCATTTCTTTTTCTTTGGGATGGTTTTAGTTGCTGCCTCCTGTACAATGTTATGGACCTCCGTCCATAGTTCTTCAGGCACTCTGTCTACCAAATCTAATCCTCTAAATCTATTCATCACCTTCACTGTGTACTCACAAGGAATATGATCTAAGTCATACCTGAGTGGTCTAGTGGTTTTCCCTACATTCTTCAATTTAAGCCTAAATTTTGCAGTAAGAAGCTCATGATCTGAGCCACAGTCAGCTCCTGGTCTTGTTTTTGCTGTCTGTATAGAGCTTCTCCATCTTTGGCTGCAAAGTATATAATCAATCTGGTTTCGGTATTGACCATCTGGTGATGTCCATGTGTAGAGTCGTCTCTTGTGTTGTTGGAAAAGAGTGTTTGCTATGACTAGCTTGTTCTCTTGACAGAACTCTATTAGCCTTTGCCCTGCTTCATTTTGTACTCCAAGGCCAAATTTGCCTGTTATTCCGATTACTCCTTGACTTCCTACTTTAGCATTCCAATCCCCTATGATGAAAAGGACATCTTTTTTTGGTGCTAGTTCTAGAAGGTGTTGTAGGTCTTCATAGAAGCGGTCAACTTCAGCTTCTTCAGCATCAGTGGTTGGGGCATAGACTTGGATGACTGTGATATTGAATGGTTTGCCTTGGATACGCACTGAGATCATTCTGTCGTTTTTGAGGTTGTACCCCATTACTGCCTTTCCCACTCTCTTATTGACTATGAGTGCAACTCCATTTCTTCTAAGGGTTTCTTGCCCACAGTAGTAGATATAATGGTCACCCGAATTAAATTCACCCATTCCCGTCCATTTCAGTTCGCTGATTCCCAAGATGTCGACGTTCAATCTTGTCATCTCATGTTTGACCACATCCAGCTTGCCTTGGTTCATAGATCTTACATTCCAGGTACCTATACAATATTGTTCTTTACAGCATCGGACCTTCTTTTCGCTTCCAGATACATCCACAGCTGAACGTCCTTTCGGCTTTGGCCCAGCCGCTTCACTCTTTCTGGAGCTACTTGGAAATGCCCTCCGCTCTTCCCCAGTAGCATATTGGACACCTTCCGACCTGAGGGGCTCATCTTCCGGCATCATATCTTTTAGCCTTTTAACATTGTCCATGGGGTTTTCTTGGCAAGGATACTGGAGTGGGTTGCCATTTCCTTCTCCAGTGGACCACATTTTGTCAGAACTCTCTGTCATGACCTGTCCGTCTTGGGTGGCCCTGCACGGTATAGCTCATGGCTTCACTGAGTTACGCAAGCCCCTTCGCCACGACAAGGCAGTGATCCATGAAGGGGTGTAAGCACCTAACTTTGTTCTAATAATGTCTGGACTCAGTCCATTCTTAGGCACCTTATGAGAATGCTCTACTACTTAGAAGAAAGTTTCTAAACTTCTTCAGTCTATGCTTATAGATGACTGAATTGACAGATGCTAAACCATGGTTTGCTTAACCATGATTTCTTGCATAAGGCATACTTGGCTGATTCACTTAATGTACAAATAGCAAAGTCAGGGGACCTGTCTCAAGTCCCCTCAGATGTCATGGTTCTATGCAAGCTACCCAACATCCAGAAAGAAGCTGACTTACCAAGTAGCTGTTGCACAGCCAAGCAAATTACAGGAAGGCTGCATTTTAGGGTTACCCCCCAAAATTAGAGTCTCCTGTATATCTTTCCTGCATCTTGTGATCATCCAGATTTTTTTCCGTCTTGATATAGGAGCCTTACCACACTGGGCTCAGAAGCCAGGACAAGAGAAGGCACAAGGCAGAAGAGCACATTCTGAGGCCTCAACGGGATTTACCAACATCTGGGGTGCTGCTGGGTGCTTACACTTAGCTTAGGAAGTTCTGAGAACTCGGTCACTGGAAAGTATATTTGCTACCACATGTGGGGCAGCTCCAGTTCTTACATGGGCAAGATACACATTGAAGACCTGCATTTCTAAGGAGTGTCACTTGGTAGGGCCCAGAAGAAGAGCTTTTTCTGCTGTGGCACCCACCCTTTGGAACATCATCCCTCCTGAGATTAGATTGGCCCTGTCCCTGTTGGCCTTTCATAAGGCCTTGAAAACCTGGTTTTGTGCCTGAGCCTGGGGCCTTGGGTGTATGACAGATCCTGTCTCCTGGTTGTGTTGATCGTTGTTTGGATGATTGCTATGTGTTTTATTTTTTATATTCTGTATTTTCTGTACATGCATTTATTTTATTGTAAACTGCCTAGAGTCATGTAAAAGTGAGATGCGTGGCTATATAAATCAAATGAATAAATAAATAAATAAATAAATTTCTGCACTTCAGAATTAAACCCATGGTGAAATAAATTCTAAATATTTAGAAACACCCAAATATTTTGGCTTAGCTTGCAGGCAATTAAGACACACTGGAAATCAGAATGAGTGCCTAGTACCAGCGGACAGATCCCACTGCTTAAGAGAAACAGCTTGCTGAGAGGCAGTGATGCATACCATACATTGTAAGGCAACAAAGAACAATTAGTTTGTATGTGGGGATCATCCTTCTCTTGCAGGTTATTATTTGTACCCTTGCATCTCCTATGCTTTCCTGCTTTAATTGTTCTTTCATTCAGCAATATGCTGCAATTATAAATGCACCGTATTTGCCACCCTTAATCCTAAGCCAGTGTAATTTATTATTTTTATATTTGCATCTTTATTACTTCCAGAGAAACATAGTTTTGCATAGCAGTTTAAAACATGTCTCAAAAACAACAATCAAAATATCCTCATATGCCCATTTTTCTCCAAGAGGAACTGTAAGCATTTAATTAGTTAATGTATCCCAGCAGTCTTTTTTGACCTGTAGCACAGATGCATATGTAACATTCTGATCTGCAAAGCTGATATGCCTCTGGTTTTTTCCTCCTCTCTGAAGTCTGTAGTTGCTCTGTTTCAAAGATCCTGAAGCTACGATCTATCAGGCTACCTTAGTACTTTCTCAGAACTGGAAAATTTCAGGCTAGTCTTGATGTATTTACCTTGCTTCATTCATGGAATTTGGCAGGACGTTTTTCCACTGCCTTCCATTTCTGTTGCCTTCTTGTCTTTTCCCACTACCATGAAATCAGAGATTGAGGGAAATAGAACAAATGCTGTTTTATGAGAGAGTTTTTAAACACAGTATCCTGGAATTGTGACTGTCGTGGCAGCCACGATGAGCTCTTGAACTTTAAAAGTCACTACTACATTTCTGTCTCTATAGGATGGGTTGACTGGGGTTTTAATATACCTTTGGAATATCTGAGTGTATTTATAATACACAAATTGAGTTATAGGTAGTGACAGCATGTGTCCACCAGGAGGAATCAGAAAAGCCAAGATGCCTGTTGCACCATGTCATCAAAGCCCCAACACTTGTACGTGTGTCACTGTTACCCACATATACAAAAGGAACAGATTGATTGCAATCACCATCTTGACATCTTTGACCCCTCTGTGCACATTAAATTACAGAGAGGCATCTCTTTGTGTCCAAGTGACTTTCACCACTCTGTTCCTACCTGCTGCCTTGGAGGCCCACACCAAACATGGACATTCTCATGGGTGTCTGCAGGAGGGGGGAAGGGGGCAAGTGATGAATGTGCATCACAAATCAGGTAACTTATATTCTTGTGTGCAGCATTGCAGTGCAAGTACAAAAAACAAGGGATTGCATTGGGATGTCATGCTGCATGTTTCATCATTTTTGTATCATCACAATTTCTATGACCGTACTTGGTGCAGGGTGACCCAAAATGCTTCCACCCACGCTCAGCTTCACATAATTTAAAACATTTGTGGGTTTTTAAACAAATCCCATTTGCTATAAAATGCCTTCAATTATTGCTCTGGATCTCCACCCTACTTAGGAAAGTGAAGAGTCATAAAAACAAGAACAATGACCTGATCATGAGAAGACCTGAAATCTGATTTAGTTTTTGCTGAAAACTAATGATGCCTCTTTGTCTGGAGTATTTTACCGACAAAGGCAAAATATACTGGCACGGAAACTCTCATTTGGTATCAACCAGCACATCAAGCTTCACATACCTGCCTCTGGGGCTTCTTATTCATAGCATTCCATTCTCTGTTCTTACCTGCACCTGCACTGTGATGTTAGCACAGGAAAAAATTACTATACCAAATATGCTTTGAGTGAAGTGGGTGAGGGCCTGTTAGGCAGTGGAATCTGGTTCCAGGTGACTTCCTGGTTCAGACCAGCAGGTTACCTGGGAACACTGATTAGTGCCATTTATCCCTTCTCTTTTCAGGGTTCAGGTTATGAGTACTTGTTTACAGAGCCTAGCATTTCTTCCTTGTTCTTTATAAACTGGCCAGATACTTTCACTTATTAACAACTTAGTTTATTCACAATAACTGTAGATAAAACTGCTTACAGTCCTTCAATCTGCTTTCTCTGGTAGAACCCTAATAACTTTTTTTAACAGAATAACTTTTTTTAATAGAAGCTAATCCCTGCTTCTTTCTAAGCTTTCTTTATTATCTAAGGTACTAAATATTCTGTTTTCATTGATTAGAATCCATGTCATGATATTCCCCATTCTTGGAGTCATCAAGTATATGTAATCCACAATACAGTTCCCATTAAACACTATTAAATTTTTAAACTTAACTTTGAGATGATAAAAACCTGAGATTTATTCTACTCTCTGTGTCCCCCCCCCGGCAATAAAGTCTGTAATGTGCAGGCTTTCCTCTAAATTTCCTCTGCCTCTAGAAATCACAGGTGCTGTTCTTGAGCCCAGTGGTGCTGGAGACTGGATATTATTCTTAGGTAATACTAACTAAATCTTGGAGTTTGGTCTTCTGGCAAGCTTATGTTGCTTGACTCTGTTTCTGAAAGTTCCTACAAATGTGAAGACTGCCACTTCTCTGAAACTAGCTGCAAGTATCTCGTTTTTCTTCTAATTGTGCTACTGTCAGTTTCGACAATATAAGACTGAGGTATTTGAGACTGTCCTTGCACAGTTACTATTACTGACTGTCCATGCAGATCTCATAATTTAATACACATTTGGGGAGCTGGATTTAATTGCAATCCAGAAAGCTTCAGTAGGGTTGGGAAGTAAATAAATTGGGTATGAACTGGCAGGAGGTTTGCCATGAGAAATAAGAAAGTTAAATTGGGTGCTAAGAGCCTACTGGCATACAGGCATGTAACTGGAAGGAGTCAGGCCAGAGGAAATAGGAAATAGAAAATACTAAGGTAAATAAAGGGAAGAAGAATTAGGAAATTGAGGGGGAAATTAAGGTGGCTGGTAGGCAAGGAAATCAGAATTGGGAACTCCAGAAAGGAGAGAGAGGCTGTCCTGAAGAAGAGAGAGTGAAGAAATGACCTACATAGTTTGGGAAAAGTTCAATAAGCTCTGGACCTGGGGGTGCAAGTTTTTGACCTATACAGAGGCACACATACATGGGAGAAAGGAGAGAAGTTTAGCCTGAAGGTAATAGCTAGAAAGGAGAAAAAGAAAAGGAAATGCTAGTTAGAGCCAGCCTGGAGAGATCGAAGAAGAAATAAATCTTTCAAGTTAAGGAAGAAAGACTCCTCATGAATAGGAGGTAAAAGGAAGTAAGTATGAGACTTTTCTTCCTTTGGAACTGTGCCCAGCCAGGGATTCAGATCAGTTGGCATACTTGGCAACATGGATAAAGAATCTGGAAATTTTACCCATGGGGAAATTGGCCAGTGGATTTGGTTGGGAACGAACTGTGGCTTACAGAGCCAAGAGGAGGAGGAGCAGATGTGATGAGGCTGATTATGATGGAGGAGATCTGAGAGGGGATCGAGATGCTAGGAAGAGAGTGAGAAAAAAACTGCTGCTTGAGACAATGCAGAGACCGTGGGCATTCTGCAAGAAAGGAGGGAGAGTTGCTTTGTGGGAATAAGTACAGTGCATTTTAAAATGTAGTACACATTTAAGGAGACTGTTATCTCTGAGTAAGCCTTCAGGACACGCAGAAGGATTCATTCCGAATGAGCTATAATTGTTCAAAAGTATTCTTGTGCCTATGTAACACTGTATACCTATACTGTTACTGGATTCTCAGTGCAAATGGTAAAAAAAAACTGTTCTAAGTTCATAGATTGTTCATAGTTAATTGTTTATATTTTTATGATAGAATTCAGGTGTTAAACTCAGGACCAGCTATTGTTCTAAAACAGGAGCTACATAGGAGCTACATAATTCTGACAAAGCATGTACTTCATGATGGTTATTGAAATTAATTTTATATGCTGTTTTTGCATCCTGTGCAATGTTTTCTTAAAATCAGGCCAATGAGAGTACAAATTTGTTTCTAAGGCCCAAACTAAGATTTATCTTGACCCATGATTAGTTGTGTGGGCTTTACTTTGGGGCATGGAGAGGAGTCACTCCATAACCCAATGGATATTTTTGTGCTAGAATTTGCCCTGCAATTTGAACCCATATTTTTTTCTTTCCTGATAGGGCTTGTGGATTGTGGAAAGTAATTATAATATTAATATAATTCTACTTCTCTTAAACAACTCTGTGAATTATGGAGCATTACCTCTTATGAATTATCAGGACATCTCCATCTAACCATTATGCTTTTAAAACAATTAATAACAGTATATCTTGTAACAGTGGCCATGTTTCTTCTTCCAGTTATGTAAAAAAAGTAGTCTATAACAATTAATATAGTAATTAAATTCAAATACTACTTTCCCTACTAGTTAATCATCTGCTGTAGTCCTGGCACAAACCACAACTTCAAGAAATAGGCGAGAATGCTATCTGTACTTGCTGAATGTTGAGATTAAGTATTAAACAATACAGATAAGGTCACTTTATTAAAACTATGCTGATTATAGAAATATAGAAAAACTTATGTTAAAATCTTACGCTCCATGCTGTTGTTACAAATAGTTATAGACAAAGTCATACAGATAATGGCTCCTTCAGTCAAGGTGGTCTGATCGGGGGGGGGGGGGCAAGCCCCTACTGGAGTCTTTTTGTCCAGGAATTAATCCCTACTAATCTCTGCCTCTAATCTCTTAAAACTATAAGTCTTTCTCTGAAAAAAGTTAAATGTGGAAAGTATACTGCACGCGCATGATGACCAACCATTTGAACTCAATACTAGAGGCTTTGGTTAACAGTTGTTTGATACTCCTGAAAGCTTCATCATGTGTCCAAACATTTTGTGTTCTGAGTAGTTCATTTAAAGAGTGCAGGATTCTGCCAATGGTGATACAATTTATCCAAGCTATTGACCCTATAGTCTATATTCCAGTCATGTATGTACAACAAAGACAACAATGGTGTCTTCCAAATATATTGAATGTTTCCCAAAGTTCATGACACTATGCTCTGTTGAGCACTGTGGGAAATTTAAATGGTACCTGCAAGCCATCTGTCTGTGATGATGTTTATTTACTGCGTTGCTTCTGTGAAACCTATAATGCAGGGAGGATGGCAAAAGACCCTTTGTTTAGGGCTCTTCACATACACCAATTGGCAGATACTTAACACTGGAACAACTAATATTCCCAAACAGTGATACATCAAAAGGCTAACTCACGACAGTCACTAGGACTTGGTTCTTCACAATGGCTGGCTTAATGCACTGTGCTAAGCCATGGTTAATTTTAATCATGGTTTACTGGATAAGCCATGGTGGTTAGGTTAATACTGCATTTTGTTTGTTTTGGTGCCTTTGAGTTAGTGTTGACTCTTAGCTATTGCTTGGACTAGTCCTTGGCAAGATTTCAGAAGTGGTTGCCATTGCCGCCTTCCTAGGCCTGAGAGAGAATGACTGGCCCAAGGACACCCAGCTGGCTTTGTGCCTAAGGCAGGAATAGAACTCATGGTCTCCTGCTTTCTAACCACTATACCAAACTAGCTCTCTCATATAGCACACTGAGAGGTAAAACATAGTGGCTGATTTCTATACCACACTAAAGCAAATTGAAACCAATGACATAGTGCAATATAGCACCAATTCAGAAAGGATTTCATATATTTAGCTGGCACAAGTTATGCTCATTCCACCTTGACTCCTCTATCTACTTTCCTTTTCTATGTACTTCTTTTCTTTTGAGATGTGCTGATGAGAATCCGTGGTATATAGATAATAGGACCCCTCAATATATCGTATGCCTCATTCATTCCAAACCTTTTAGAATATTACCGCTTTGGATAATATCTTTTCTGTAACTGGAAATGTTCTTGTGAGTCAGCTCTGCCTGTGAACCATAGGAGATAAAACTAGAAGTCAAGTCTTATTATTTTCTGTATTCAGTCCCTTTGTTCACACATCAAGTGAATTTATGCAACTATTTGATTTTTCTCCCAACTCTTCTTTTTTCTCCCAATATACTGATGGGAACAGCATTGCATATTCAAGAACAAATGAAACAATCAGTAGTTCCTGTTCATTTTATACATTATAAATGGTGAATGGGCAAAACAACCAGTCTCCCTACCCTTAAAATAACAATAAGACAATGACAATCTAGTGTGACTGATCTACTGTGCAACAATGTATTGTACCTGAACCTTAAATGTTATAGCTGCTGGAGTGGGTGGCTACAATCCATATGAATGAATGAATGAATGAATGAATGAATGAATGAATGAATGAATGAATGAATCTGATGGGTGGAGGTGACTAGGGAAGGAGGCCATATTCCCCAGTAGCCCCAGGATGCTTAAAGAGAGCTTCACATGCACAAGTGTGCTCTCCTGTTGGTACTTCTCCTACTGGTAGGTTCCAAAACAGAGCAGGCTAGAGTAGATCAATGATCATCACAGCTTTCTTAGCATTGGCCCTGAGTCTAGGCTGTATCAAACGTATTGGCAACTGGGGTGTCATATCCCTCATTTAGGCTTGCAGAAAAGCCCTAAATATTCATCTATATGCTAAGGCTTTTAAAATCAATTGCATTTTATTGGGCTGATCATGGTTTTATTGGTACTTCAGGGGCATCCATGGGGGACAGGGGTCAAAAAAATCACAAGAGATTTAAGTACGCCTATGGAAGAATACGATGTGGTTAGGGCAATAGTTAATTGGAATTTCACGTTTTTACAAACTAGTATGTGTAAATATGCTGTGTTTATCAGTGCATGAGTGTGGGGAGCTCACTCAGTTTAAATCTTTCATCCCCCCTGAAATTACATTGGCCCAGTCCCTGTTGCCTCTTCCTAAGGCCTTGAAAACTTGGTTTTGTGCCCAAGCCTGGGGGCCTGGGTGTGGAATAGAGCTTGTCTCCTGGCTGTGTGGATGCTTGGGTAGATAATGCACAGCTGCTATATGTTTTATTTTTATTCTTTTATATTGTGTATTTTATGTATTTAATTTATTGTAAGCTGGCTAGAGTCACATAAAACTGAGATGGGTGGCTGAATGAATGAATGAATGAACAGAGTTTGTGAGAAAACAGGAATAAGCACATTTTTATCCTCTGTCTAATTCTAGTACCTTCCACAAATCATGGTTTGCTTTTCTGTTAATCATATTCTCTTGGGAGATATGGCTAAATTACTGTGTTGTGGAGCTTTTAAGTCCTCCCACTTAATATAGCTAAGCCCTGGAGAGGTGTAGGCTGACAGACTGATACACGAGGATTATTTTTTCCTTTCACTGACTTCTGTTATAAGGCTGTTAAGGAAAAGTATTTGCAAGTTCCCTGCCACAGTGAATTTTAAACAGAAGTTTTTGCCACCACACGTTTTTCTTTCTCTTGACAGCTGCTATTCTTTTCCGTAGCTTTCCTATGAAATTGCATTTACGTTGCAACTCAGCATTGCATTTAGTAAGAAAGCTTTATCAGTGTCACTGTTATGTCCAAGAAAAATCCGTTTTTTATTTGGCTGATAATGAAAATGCCAGGAAAAAAATCAAAATGTGTGTTCTGTTGTTATGATTGCTAATTCTAAAAACAAGTGACTGTACAGGCATGCATCACTGTGAAAATGCACACAAATGTAGTCTAAACAGACCAAAAATGCAAAAAGAGTTGAAATTCTGATGAAAGCAATGATTCACTACTTCTTAGAAAACATTTTACAGACTTCACCTAGTTACCTTTAATTTAGTGGGCAAGACGGAATGAAACTGACTGATAAGCAAGCTAGAAAATCTGCAACTTTCCTGTTTTAGAATACATTAAAAAGAAAAAAACAGTGTCAAAGTAATAGAACAGTTTACCTTTAAAGATTGGTTGGCAAATTCTTTACCAAATATGTATTTTAACACTTTCTAACATAATTCTTGCTCAAGGCAGAGAAATTTAATTAATTTCCAAATTAATCTCTCCAAGCATTACCCTATGGCATTTTAAAAAGTAAAGGTTTTGTAGATGATTTATCTGTATCATCTTTAACATTCTGAGTTGTGTCTTGCTTTGCTTTATACAAAATAGGTAAAGGAGAGAAGGAAATGGAGGCAAAGTAAGATCACCTGAGTGCTTTGCTATCTTACCAGCATGAGGAGAGGTATTTGAAGACCTGCAAAGCTATGGAGAAAATTAAAAGTTTGGAGAAAGCATAAACTCATCTCACCTAACATAAGACCACACTCCAGAAAGGGAGCAGCATTTGGGATTGTCTGGACGTATTGTCTGGATGTAAAATGTATTGTTTTACTGGGGAAATGTGGAGGGCGGGGGGTGAGTTTAAGTACAGCAAACATTAGATAAACCTTAATCATAATTTAAGCATGAGTTGGGAGCTGTGTCATGGGAATGGCCAGGGCATATAGAATGGCTCAGTCAATTGTTTTAGAAGAGATGGTTTCAGAAAGGTTTCACTTCTGATATCCATATGTTTCTTTCATACTACTCTTGTCTTCAGTTAAATAGATTTTGAAGATTTTTGAAACAGTGCATATTTGTATAAAGCTGTATCCCAGAGGTAAAAGTAAGAAAAGCAAAATTCCTATTTTAAACCAATGTCACATCCCTGGAAAAAGAGAGATGGACACATCAGATATGCACACGTATATTTTTGTTGTTGTTGTTTAGTCGTTAAGTCGTGTCCGACTCTCCGTGACCCCATGAACCATACTGCGCCAGGCCTTCCGGTCCTTCACTGCCTCCCTGAGTTTGCTCAGTTTCATGCTCATTGCTTCAGTGATGCTATCTAACCATCTCATCCTCTGCCGTCCTCTTCTCCTTTTGCCTTCAATCTTTCCCAGCATCAGGGTCTTTTCCAAAGAGTCCTCTCTTCGCATTAGGTGACCAAAGTATCTGAGCTTGAGCTTCATTATCGATCCTTCCAATGAGCAATCAGGGTTGATTTCCTTTAAGATTGACTGGTTTGACCTCCTAGCAGTCCAGGGGACTCTCAAGAGTCTTCTCCAGCACCACAGTTCAAAGGCATCAATTCTTCGGCGCTCCGCCTTCTTTATGGTCCAGCTCTCACAGCCATACATTACTACTGGAAAAACCATAGCTTTGACTATGCGGATCTTTGTCGGCAAGGTGACGTCTCTGCTTTTTAATATGCTATCTAGGCTTGCCATAGCTTTCCTCCCAAGGAGCAAGCGTCTTTTAATTTCATGGCTGCAGTCTCCATCTGCGGTGATCTTGGAGCCCAAATAAATGAAGTCTGTTACTGCTTCCATTTCTACCCCTTCTATTTGCCAGGAATTGATGGGTCCAGATGCCATGATCTTAGTTTTTTTAATGTTGAGTTTCAAACCAGCTTTCGCACTCTCCTCTTTCACCCTCATCAAGAGGCTCTTTAGTTCTTCTTCACTTTCTGCCATTAGGGTGGTATCGTCTGCATATCTGAGGTTGTTGATGATTCTCCCTGCAATCTTAATTCCGGCTTGTGATTCTTCCAGCCTGGCATTTCTCATGATGTACTCTGCATATAGGTTAAATAAGCAGGGTGACAGTATACAGCCTTGTCGTACACCTTTCCCTATTTTGAACCAATCGGTTGTTCCGTGACTGGTTCTAACTGTTGCTTCTTGGCCTGCATACAGATTTCTCAGGAGACAGGTAAGGTGGTCTGGTACTCCCATCTCTTTAAGAATTTGCCACAGTTTGTTGTGATCCACACAATCAAAGGCTTTTGCATAGTCAATGAAGCAGAAGTAGATATTTTTCTGGAACTCTCGTGCTTTCTCCATGATCCAGCGAATGTTGGCGATTTGATCTCTAGTTCCTCTGCCTCTTCGAAACCCAGCTTGTACATCCGGTAGTTCTCGGTTCATGTATTGCTGAAGCCTAGCTTGTAGGATTTTGAGCATAACCTTGCTAGCATGTGAAATGAGTGCAATTGTGCGATAGTTTGAGCATTCTTTGGCATTGCCCTTCTTTGGAATTGGAACATAAACTGACCTTTTCCAATCCCGTGGCCACTGTTGCGTTTTCCAAACTTGCTGGCATATTGAGTGCAGCACTTTAACACCATCATCTTTTAGTATTTTAAATAACTCAGCTGGAATACTGTCATCTCCACTAGCTTTGTTGTTAGCAATGCTTCCTAAGGCCCACTTGACTTCACTCTCTAGGATGTCTGGCTCAAGGTCAGCGATCACACCAGCGTGGACATCAGGGACATTAAGATCTTTCTTGTATAGTTCTTCTGTGTATTCTTGCCACCTCTTCTTAATCTCTTCTGCTTCTGTTAGCTCCCTGCCTTTTTGTCCTTTATCATGCCCATCTTTGCACTAAACGTTCCTTTCATATCTCCAATTTTCTTGAAGAGATCTCTAGTCTTCCCCATTCTATTGTTTTCCTCAATTTCTTTGCATTGTTCATTTAAGAAGGCCTTCTTATCTCTCCTGGCTATTCTCTGGAAATCTGCATTCAATTGCTTATATCTTTCCCTTTCACCCTTGCTTTTCGCATTCCTTCTTTCCACAGCTATTTGTAAAGCCTCATCAGACAGCCATTTTGCTTTCTTGCATTTCTTTTTCTTTGGGATGGTTTTAGTTGCTGCCTCCTGTACAATGTTACGGACCTCCGTCCATAGTTCTTCAGGCACTCTGTCTACCAAATCTAATCCTCTAAATCTATTCATCACCTTCACTGTGTACTCACAAGGAATATGATCTAAGTCATACCTGAGTGGTCTAGTGGTTTTCCCTACATTCTTCAATTTAAGCCTAAATTTTGCAGTAAGAAGCTCATGATCTGAGCCACAGTCAGCTCCTGGTCTTGTTTTTGCTGTCTGTATAGAGCTTCTCCATCTTTGGCTGCAAAGTATGTAATCAATCTGGTTTCGGTATTGACCATCTGGTGATGTCCATGTGTAGAGTCGTCTCTTGTGTTGTTGGAAAAGAGTGTTTGCTATGACTAGCTTGTTCTCTTGACAGAACTCTATTAGCCTTTGCCCTGCTTCATTTTGTACTCCAAGGCCAAACTTGCCTGTTATTCCGATTACTCCTTGACTTCCTACTTTAGCATTCCAATCCCCTATGATGAAAAGGACATCTTTTTTTGGTGCTAGTTCTAGAAGATGTTGTAGGTCTTCATAGAAGCGGTCAACCTCAGCTTCTTCAGCATCAGTGGTTGGGGCATAGACTTGGATGACTGTGATATTGAATGGTTTGCCTTGGATACGCACTGAGATCATTCTGTCGTTTTTGAGGTTGTACCCCATTACTGCCTTTCCGACTCTCTTATTGACTATGATTGCAACTCCATTTCTTCTAAGGGTTTCTTGCCCACAGTAGTAGATATAATGGTCACCCGAATTAAATTCACCCATTCCCGTCCATTTCAGTTCGCTGATTCCCAAGATGTCGATGTTCAGTCTTGTCATCTCATGCTTGACCACATCCAGCTTGCCTTGGTTCATAGATCTTACATTCCAGGTACCTATACAATATTGTTCT
Source organism: Python bivittatus (assembly GCF_059951505.1). NCBI lineage: Eukaryota > Metazoa > Chordata > Lepidosauria > Squamata > Pythonidae > Python > Python bivittatus. The sequence goes on from NW_028277056.1 coordinate 22,841,484, forward strand.
TTGCAGCATCGGACCTTCTTTTCGCTTCCAGATACATCCACAGCTGAACGTCCTTTCGGCTTTGGCCCAGCCGCTTCACTCTTTCTGGAGCTACTTGGAATTGCCCTCCGCTCTTCCCCAGTAGCATATTGGACACCTTCCGACCTGAGGGGCTCATCTTCCGGCGTCATATCTTTTAGCCTTTTAACATTGTCCATGGGGTTTTCTTGGCAAGGATACTGGAGTGGGTTGCCATTTCCTTCTCCAGTGGACCACATTTTGTCAGAACTCTCTGTCATGACCTGTCCGTCTTGGGTGGCCCTGCACGGTATAGCTCATGGCTTCACTGAGTTACGCAAGCCCCTTCGCCACGACAAGGCAGTGATCCATGAAGGGGGACGTATATTTACACAGTCCAAAAGATAATGATTCTCTCGCTCTAAACCTGAGAAAAAAGACAGATAATATTTTTGTGCGGTGCTGTGAATAATAATAAAACAACAATTGAATAAATGCATATGCCATCTGATTCCCAACAACAAATGATTGTTGCTATTATTTTCCTTCCAGTGCTTGAAGATTATATGGTAGTGAGTCACTGCTTGCAATGTTTACGTTTATCCCAGGCTCGTATACTTGTCAGGTTCTGGAAGAATTTCAAAAATGGCAAAATTTAACCAGAAATAATAGTGGAACAAAATAAATGAGTGTACCTGTAATGGCTGTCATACAATGTTTAAGTCTCATTAGATGAATTGTTTCCCCAATCTTAGTCATTGTAATTTCTGTGACAGTTTCTTTGTGTCCATTGCTCTTCCTCAATCGTTTGAGCCTTGGTCTTTTCAGACACAAAACTGGAAATGAATGACAGGTTTCATGGAATAAAAAACAGGGTCCATTGTATCATTTTAAAAATGAATGAAAACAGTGACTTCTGAGCAGAGACAGGGAACTCCAGTTTATTTCTTTGTTTCTGTTTGCACTTACATATTTGTATGCTGCCCACTCATACATCTGTAGTTAGCTTTTATGTATAAAACTTTAAAAATCCATAAAACCACAATGAAACAATTCACAGGAAATAAAAGGTAAAATCTTCTTGCCTCAATGCCCTCCAAAATAAGTCTATCTTTTCCATTCTAAAAATCATAAGGGTATCTGACCTTGGGGCATGTTGTTCCAGAGAGAGGAGGATGCTACTGAGAACGTTCTTGGAATGCTAAGACAGAGAATACACTCTGTCTGCTAGACTGTGTAGGGTAGGCAGATTCTATTTTGAAGAGATGGCCCCCAAAATAAGATGTTCAACTACAACTTCTAACTGTCTGAGCCAGGATAGCCATACTGAGGGATGCTGAGAGCCAAAGTACAGTAACAGTTCAAGAAATGTGGGCTCCCCATATCTTCTCTCCAGCATTGTCATCAGGCTTAGTCCTATCTGTGATATCATTAGGGGGTTGTAGTAGATGCAGAGTCAACTCTATGAAGTTTATGGTTGTTGGCTAGCTAATTTTATCCAGTAGCCCTCAGTCACGGCAGGGGAAGCAAGTCAGTTAGCATCCATATACTTGCGTGATGCTAACCCTAATTCCAGATATGTGACTAAAATTTCCAGGCAGCATGGCCAGCCATAATTCTAAGGATTACATATTTGAAGGGTGACAACTTAGGAATATTGAGATAAACCTACTGGACAGAAAGAGCTGAATCCAAGACTTCCAAATGGGAAGTCTAATGAGAAGCCTGATGGTCAACCTCTTGTTCCATAATTCCCAGTTTTTTAGTTGAACATCTATTAGCAAAGAGATACAGAAAAATCTAACATGTTGCTGCCATTTTGCAGTTGTCCATATATTTGTGGCCAACTTATGGCATGTATAACATCTATCTCCAGAGTTTATCACTGTAGCTCAAAGGAATTCCTGCATCTGGGAAAAAGTGCCCTATGATGAGGGATAGGAATGTGTTTCCAAAACATACAGTAGCCTCTTTTCAGATTTGGCAAGTTGGAGAATAAATTGGCAAAGCAATGTTTTTGATGCCATAAGCATAGTTAAGTGCCATTTTTTTCTCTTTGATCATTTAAATGCATCCAGATAATTGATACTAAAGGCAAAAATGATGCAAGAGATAATGGAAGTTAGTTACTTCTTTAATTGCCTCCATGTTGCTAGTGAAAACTTTCTAGGGTGTGATGCCCTAAGAAGACACAGCATCCTTTCACTCCTTAATCCAAAATCATTACTAAGGTGTGGTATAGCCTGCAAGCAGCAAATGGTAAAAAGAAACATGCAACGAATATTTTCGGTGACTGACTTGATTTCTTTACTGACATCAGTCTACCCTAATTTCACAGTGCATTCCAGGTCATTGTAACTGTAAACAGATGGAGTTCCAACACAGAGGAACTCCATAAAGTATGGCTCACAATGTTTTGCATTTCCTTGCTGCATCTGATTATGAATGTTGGCAACCGACAACACAGCTACCCATTATTTTGAGGAAGAAAACAGATGAAAATAGGTTCATCACATTTTTTTTAAAAGGACCCCTCCCTCCAACTCTCCCCCCAAAGCCAGTCCTGCCTATATATGTGTAATATGGCCCCACCATTTTGAACAGACCAGGAAAATACTGAATGTAGCATTTCCTGTGACAAGCTTATAGCACTTGTCGCTACATAGGACACAGGGGTTTGGGGTATGAGAAAATGGAACATTACCCATTTTGTGCATCCCTTGCCTAAATCAGGGGTTACTCTATTTTTTATTCTATGTTATGTACTATAGTATAAGCACCTGAATAGTGATTAAAAGAATTCTGCCATTAATCCAGCTTGGAGCTCAAATGCAAGCCAGAACAAAGTCTCTTCACAAATATCTAAGATGGGTCATAAATCATCTGAGTGAGAAGGGAGAGGGGGGACAAGATGAGACACTTCGTAAAGCAAAGAAAATCAGAATTGTCCCCCCTTGCCTTTAAATCTTTTCCTGAAGACCCCAACTCTGATCAAAAGTTTACCTAACCCCCAGGAATGTCACTGTCTCTAGGGAGGCAAATAAAATGGAGGAGGGTACGGTTGCATGACATAAGTGAATTTGGGAGTAGACTGGAGTCTCCAATGGTCTAATTCTTTAAATCAAGACTGATTGATGCCAGTTGTTCTCAAAGGGTGGCAGGATCCTTAGTATTTTGGGATCCTACCCACATATAATCATGTGTTGGAATAAATCTTCATGACAGCCCATGTATTTTGTACTCTTTTACATGCTGTGTCCATTACAAATATTTTGGACCTAGAACTAATAATGCTTAGGGCTTTGCCCTTGAACCTGTACTTGTTTTCCTGAGAAAACATCAAAACCTGTATTTCAATCCATATTCATTTACAATCCCCTATGAAACCATAGGGTCTTACATCCAAGCAAACCTTTTCAAAATCATGCTGCTAATCTGATAAATTTCTCTTCAGCTATGTTCAGATCTGCCTGTTGCTTTCATGCAGCCTGACCTACATCACAGAATTATCATTAGGATAAAGCAGGATTATCCTCTCATACAATTAATAGCTCTGGCTAATGGAAAGTTGACTGCAGAGTGTACAGCTTGGTTACCTTTATGATACAATTATTTTATGATATGAAAAAACACAACTCTTTTTCTGCAATTTATTACCCTGGATGCTTCTAGGTGAAGAGGGCCTTTGTCAAATCCAGTTCAAAGTTGGTATTTCAAAAATGGGACCATGGTGGCTTATTATCTGTACCATCACCGTGTAGCTTGCCAAAATGGTTGCCAGTCCCTTAAGCTATGACTTTCTCATGTTTGCATTTGCCCAAACTATCAGCTCTAACTACTTACAACCTGAGGTCCACCAGCATCTAAAAACAAGGTGGGGATCGCAGAAGTGAGACTGAAGCCCTGCCTCTTTGTACTTGCATTAACATTACACATGAGAAGAGGCAGGACTTTGACTGCTTTACCATGGGTGCCATCTTGCCCTTTTTTAATGCTTCCTTCCCTGCCTGGGTGCTAGTGCTGAGGTTAATACTTAAGTGAAAAGCTTGGGGACATCTGAGATAAAGCTAGAAGCTATGAAACAATTAAATCCACACTCCCATTTCTTCATTCCCTGGAAAGTTAGTTAGACAAAACTAGGAAATTAGTTGTTAGTTAGACAAAACACAGGCCTGTTAAGGGAAATAACAACTAAGTTTAGGTTGCAGTGCTAAGCTGGAAGCCCCAATGAGCACAGTGGGACTTATTTCTGAATAAATATGCCAAAGATTGTGCTATAGGCAGTCAACATAGGAACTTCTTATGGCATGAACAATGCAAATTCCATCGCTATCTTTTTTCCTAGCTATAAAAAGAATGAAATTTGTCTTGACAAGTACACCCAGAACTACAAGGGTAGTTAGGTTAAGGAGATTTATTTTAATTTTCCATGGAACATGCAATTGCACTTTAGTGGGTTTGGAGGATTAAATGTAGTTGCTGGCCACAAAATAAGAAACTGGAATTTCCAAGCCTGCAGGTAATTCTCAAATACAAAGGAAGCTGTTGTCTCAAATTTATCTCAGACATTCAACATTCTCGTTGAAGAAGCAGCTTCAAAGCCTGAGTCCACAAAGATGATACACTAATCTGGCTTTGAGGTTACCAAACTGTATTACTGGCAGCCACATCCTTGTTGCCAGGAAAGAACTTCTGTTACAATTTTCCATTTTAGAAAAATAATGTTTTGGCATTCATGAACAACCTGTCAAATTTGCAAAGAACCAAGTTCTGCTGATTTCGGACCATCCTTGCTCTGGACTGGAATTTTGTATACTGAGTGACTGAGAAGATCATGAAGAGCTTTGCTTTTAGTGAAGATTCCAGAATTCTATTTCCTCCCACTGCTTTCAGAACATGTTGAAGAAAGGCATTTTTCACCAAATGCAATGGCCCATGAGTTCAATTCCTGGTATTGGGTATGAACCCCATAGTATAAGCTCTGGCTATCTTTGTCTGATGATTCCCAATAAGGATGAAACCAGTCACATACTGCCTCCTGGTCGCCAGTGTAACTTGTTTCACCAATGACCATGCAACTGTGTTACGCTTTTGTTGAGCTGGTGCAGATTACAGACACACACTTATTGTTGTTTTATGATACAAATATAATTGTTTTATTATATAAAATATAATTTTGGGGTCATTTTATTATACAAAAAATAAAATGGGTGTAATTACTCTGTCTATATAATCTTAATGCTCTATTGCTTAATGCTCCATGCTCTTGTGTGTATCTCTTACTTTCTTACTGCCTATTTTAATCTATGGTTTTTCTATTGCCATACGTTTCATAAAGCTTCTTTCTTATTTAATGTATACCTTTCTATCTTTAGGTTCTATGTCTGCATTTTCCTACCTCACATTTCTTATCTCTGTATTTTATCTTGACTATCTCCTAGATCTTTGAGTCTTTCTTGTTTCCCATGTTTCTCGGCTCTTGTAACCAAACTTTCCATGCGCATCCCTTTCATTCCTTCTGTAAGGACTTGTGGGGTCAGAGCTTTTCTACTCTCCCTCCTGCCTCCCCCCACCCCAAGTATGCACAGCCCTCTCTTCCTGGAACTGAGTTATAGAACTCTGCACCTGGGCTGTTGCACGCCGTGGGCCTGCTCTGTTTGCTTCTTTACAGGCACTGGGCAGGGTCTTTTCCCCTGCCCCCATCTTTGGGCTGTGCTGCAGCACATCTTGGCTGTTTGAGGCTGCTCCAAGGCTTGCTCTTCCTTCTGTCACCCACTAAGTTTGCCACTTTTGAACTGGAGGTTTTTCTCATTTCCCTGTTCAACTCTGTTGTTGCCACACCCACCCCAGGAGCACTGAGTTTCTTTTTTGTTTAATGGGGGGAAAGCAGGACTGCTTTAAGTGTCATTCCCAGGCAACATTGAAATTCTGGATCTCAGGAGGGAAGCAGAAATGCCCATTCATTCAAGGCAGTGAGTTCACCCTTCCAGAAATTATTTGTTCTTATTTTTGTAACATGTATCTTTGATTTTATACTACATACCTAAATGGGAAGAAATCCCATCCCTCTCACCAGTATGCACTTCCAGCCTCCAAGTGGCTCCAGGGTCACAGCACCAGGATGTAATGGCAAATAGCAGATTTGCAGCAGCATAATGTTTGCTTCATATTAGATAGACAGACAGACAGACTTAATTGATTAGTCAGTTGACCATATCAAAGCATTGGCATCAGCCACAAAAAGATACAATGAAGTGAGATAAAGTAGACTATGGTGAGATAAAATAGAAGAAAATATGGTAAGGTAAGATAAAGTAAAGATAAAAGAGTAAGATAAAATAGTATAAGATAAAATAGAATGCAGAGATATATAATAAGGTAAATATTACAATTCAAAAACAGTGTATGTTTAGGTAAATTCATCACCTTTGCATGCAACCCCAATGTGTTCTATAAAACATGTTGTCTGTTGGACAGCCCTGGCTATAAACCTAGCAGTTCTGGTGACTACATATACATTTGTGCCCTGAAGAAAATAAGATAATCTTTTGTTAGTGTCCCAATATATGGTTCTATCAAGTAGTGTCTGTAAGTACTGAGCCCTTGCTGAAGCATATAATTGACAGTTGAATAGGACATGTGCAATGTCTTCAATTTCTGATGCTCAACAAACACATGTTCTCTCAAAGTGGAATTGTCCATATTTGACCATAGAATCTAGCTGCTCGAATCTTGCTCTGGTAAGGCTATCCTATGGTACTGAGTCGAGCCCATTGTCAAGTATTTTTCTGTTTGAAAGGACATTTTATTTTTGGCCAGCCATTTCAACGACCTGATGTTTGCAAGTGACTCAATATTAGCTTGGGTGTTAACATCCAGGTCTCTTTGTTTGAATATTGCCTTGGCCTGATATGTGGCTGAGAATAAATATTGTGTTGAGAGGCCAAGATGTGAGCTAATTTGAAGACGATTGATTCATGTAGTGGGTTGAAGTGTGCCCACCTATTCTTCGAGGCACATTTTTGGTAGTCTGTCAGGTTCCATTGAGAGGGTCCTCCACCAGTAATTAAAAACTTTAATTACTATTAGACTATAAATGGAACAGGTGTCCGTTTCTGCTCTTACTGCTACTGCAGGTGTATTCCTGTCAGTTCCCAAGATAGTTCTTAAAAAGCGTGCTTGATTTTGTTCAAGTAAGGAGGCCATTGATAGGCCCCACAGATCTGTGCCATATGCTAGCATTGGCACAATTTTTGCCTTGTGGGCCTTTAAAATGGGAAGCAGAGTGCTTGGGTGGTTATAACTAAGTAATTTAATTAGCATTTTAGAGCTTGCTGTTGCCTTTACAGAACTTCATTTGAAGTGGTTGGCCCAAGACCCCGTATCCGTAAAAACCACCCCTAAATATGAGAAGGAATCTGTTTGTTTTATAGGATCCCCATCCAAATGCCAATTGTACTTGGGTCATCTTTTTCCAAAAACCATCACTTTGGATTTAATCTTATTAATATTCAAAAAGTTAGAAGTGCAACAGGCACCAAATTTCTCCATCAATCTTTTCAGGCCTACTTGGGAGTGTGCCATCAGAACCATGTCACCTGCATACAAAAGGATGTTGATGTGTCTGTTAAGGATCTTTGGAATGTGAACATCCATAGAATGGAGAAATCCTAGGATGTCATTAACATAAAGATTTAATAACATCGGGGCCAAGGTGCATCCTTATCTAACACCTTTGTAAGTGGGTGTGCTCTGTGCAAAAGAGCTATTGACTCCAGTACAGACTTTCAGGCATGTATTTGTATAGAGGGCCTTTACCAGGTATAAACATCTAGGTTCCATATTTAGCTTGGCAAGCTTCTTCCATAAGCTGTCTCTATTTTTGGAGTCAAATGCCACACTAAGACCTATGAAAGATGTAAACAATTTTTTCCCAATTTTTGTATATTTGGTAGTAAGATGGTAAACATCAGAGTAGGATGGTAAACACCACAGTGTGATGGCAAATAGCAGATTTTCAACAGCATAACGTTTGCTCCATATTAGATACTTAGGGGAGGAAATGGAAGTATAATGGCTCTATGGTCCCCATAGGGGGCTGTGGTGGTGCAAAATAGCAGATTAGTGGCAAAAAAGTTTTGCTTAATTTGTATGTGGGGGTTGGAGTTCAGAAAGTTTAAAGGTGAGAACACTAAACTGTTACGAAGCAAAAGTTTCCACTACCATTCTTACAATTCCCAAATCAAGCAAATCCTACCCAAATAAAGCAAAAGTGGATAAAATATGTTTGTTCTTCCCTCTTCTGATAACACTTCACCAGAAGTTATTCTCCAGGATAGGAAAACCAACTGGTGGCCACCAGCACAGAAGAATTTGCTCATCCCTGGCATAGTTTACAGTTTACTCACATCATGTCCCTAGAATCAGGAACCCATGCAGATTCAGTGTGCGATGAACCACAGATTACCACAATTAGGAAGAAAATTTTATCACCTGTTCTATGCTTTCCCATCCTCTCTGCTGACTCTTCCGTATTTTCTGCAGTTTCCCAGCCACAGGCTTTAGATCTGAGGGATATTAACATATGACCCTTGTCATGGTCAGATCACTTACTGTTTAGTTTGTAGCTTTCCACTGCTGCTGTCCCCTCCAGGGAGGTGGGTCCTATTAGATCAATCCCATCCTAGGTGCCTGATGGGTCCATTTGGTTTCCAGAAAGTTCACTTGGGTAGTTTCCTGAGTCTTTACTGGGCAGTTCCATAGAAGTCTTGTTCACTTCTTGAAACAAGGGAGTGTTGATGGCCTTGTATAGGATTGCACCTGGACACCCTATCTCTACACACTGATCCTAGTAGGGCTATTTGGGTTCTGAGGAACTCCAGGAAATGTAGCTTCAGAAGAGATGCCTAGAGAAAGATGAATGATGAGTCCAATCAAGTATTTGTATGAACCTATATTAGGGACTACATAGTAGTGATAAGGGTAGCAAAACATGATTATTTTTCTGCCCTTATTGCATCTGTAGAAAGCCACACTGCAGCCCTTTTTAAAACAACTCAGACCTTTATGGAGGTCAATAGACAGTGGAATATTTTGAGGGCTGTTGTGAGGAATATTTCACACATCTGACAGATAAAGTTGCTTGGATATTTTTGGAGCTGGACTCTGGCTTGGCAGGTCCTATGGAGCTGACTGGGGAGGGATCTTGCTCTATTATGTGGGAAGAGTTTGAGCCTGTGAGTGTCAAGAAAGTAGAGAGGATCTTCCAAGATGCTAGCACTGCCATCTGGGTATAGATCCTTTTCTCTCCTGCTGATCAAGGGTTGCTGAGACATAACCATTGGGTTCAAGCAGTGATTAAGTCATCCTTGAGTGAGAGGGTTGTTCCACCCGCCTTGAAAGAGGCTGTGGTATATCCCTCCCTCAAGAAGCCATTACTGGATCCAGCAGTGTCAGTTTATTTCCAACCTATCTTCCATCTCCCCTTTTGGTGAAAGGTAATGGAGAAGATGGTAGTGCAGCAAATCCAGGAGGCTCTAGAGGAAGCAGATTACTTGGACCCTTTTCAGTCAGATTTAGGTCTGGGTACAGCACTGAGAAAGCATTGATTGCCCTTGTAGATGACTTCTGGTGGGTCTGGGAAAGGGATGGCATGATCCTTCTGGTCCTGATTGCTCTTTCAGCAGCATTCAATATCATCAATCATGGTATCTTTTTGGACCACCTCTGGGGATTGAGAGGGGGACACTATATTGCAATGATTCTCCTCCTTCCTCTGAGGCCAGTTTCAGTTGATGTTAGAAGATGGGGAAAGATTTAGCTCCAGGTACCTGCTATGCAGGGCCTCACATGGCTTGACTCTCCCCACTCCTATTTACATGAAGCCACTAGATGAGGTCATCCATTACAAAGAGTCAGGTATCATCAATATATAGATGATACTCAGTTCTATATCATGACTCCGAGCCGGTTAAGCAATACTAAGGAGTGCCTGGCAAAGTGCCTGGCAGTGCCTGGCAAATTTAAGGGTCTGGACTAGAGGAACAGGCTGAGGCTCAACTCTAGCAAGACCAAGTGACTCTGATTTCAAGGACCTTCCAGTCACAAGGATTTACCATCTTTACTTCTTGAAAGGATTACATGTCCCGGGAAGAGCTTGTATGTAATTTGGGGTTTTTCAATGAGGAGGTGACAGCCATGGGTAGGGGGACCTTCGCACAAATCTAATTGTGTGCCAATTTCATCCTTTCCTGGACTCGGAGGCTCTTCTCAAGTCATTCATGAGTTGGTCACATCCTGCCTGGCCTACTTAAAAGCACTCTATGTCTGGCTACCCATGAAGACCACCTGGAAACTACAGTTGGTCCAGAAGGTGGCCATATGAGCAATTACAGGTGTTCCTTGATTTACCCATGTAACATTTCTGTGCTGTGAGCTGCCAATGGGATTCTGGGTGCAATTCATAGTGTTGGCTATCATCTAAAAAGCCCTACAAAGGCTTAGGATCTAGTTTCCTTCAGAACTATCTTTCTCTTGTCATTTCCACCTGACAGATTTAGTAGAGTTGGCCCACTTCAGAGCCAGCTGTAAAGCCTAGTCACCTTGTGGCACTGAGGAGACATGCCTTCTTTGTAGCTTTACCTGCCCTTTGGAACAGCATCCCTCCTGAAGTCTGAATGGCCCCAACACTGTTGGGCTTTCCTAAAGCTATGAAAATTTAGCTCTCCAAGCAGACCCTGGGATAGAGTATAATGATTTATTCTCTAGTAGTCTGTCCTGATGGGTTCAATCCTTTTGAGTTGGTTATCATCCCAACATATGGTTATGTAGCATTATTGTTTTGTTATTTCTACCACTTTATGGTTATTTTAACCCTAGTATGTAAGTTGCCTAGTTACTTAAGTGATTCAAGCAGTAAATAAATAAATAATAAAGGTTAGGTGCTCTTTAAGTCTAAATTCAGCAGCAAGCAGAAATAATCCTAAGGAATAAATTGGATTTTCAACTTTCAAAATGCCTCAGTTGTACACAGACAGGTGCTAGAACAACAGTTCTTATATTGAGAGCTAACCTAGCCTGAAGCTTTCTGCACTGCTCTCAAAGGGTCTGACAGTGCTGTTTTTCTGCTAGAGTCGAAATGTTCCTCTCCCACTCATTCTGAATATGAATTTTTAGCCTATAATCCTTGAAATATTTGGCCAGGCCAGGCAACCTGTCTGCTATGCTGTTAGTAACAGCAATAACAAATAATTCTGTCTTTATAGTAAGCATTAATTTTGGAACCTGATTGAATTAAAAAAGTATTTTAATAGACAGTGGTATCATTAGGCATTCCTGAATGACTCATTCCCAGAGCATTACTGATTCTGTGCTGTAAAGCAAGATTTCTATGGGACAATATCGATGGTTGCAATGATATAATTGAAAAAGAAGATAATTCAGAAAGAATTAAAATCATAAAGCCCAGGTGAGCTGCCATGGCACTGTTAACTGCCTGTTCTTGCAAATATTTGTCAAAAATATTGCATTAAGAGTATCCTGGATATTACTATATAAAAGTAGCCCAGTCAGGGAAGGATTTTGGAAGGGAGAAAAGGTATATAAATGATATATGATTTTGTGGATTTGGTCCCACTTGCATAACTGATCTGTGGAATTCAGTGCTATATGATGACTTCTAATTTTGATGGCTTTAAAAGATTTGACAAGTTTATGGTGCAACATTATCAATTGTTTCTTCTCATAATGGCTATATAATGTTCCTATATCCATCACATCTCTGAAAACCACTTGCTGTGAAACAGCTACCCTTGTCCTGCTAAAGGCTTTACATTAGCTATGTAGCTGGCAAATTAAGAAATAGGACAATGGACTCAATAAATTGTTAATGTGATCCAAGACTCTTCTTAGTTAAGATTTGGGAATAGCTGATACATCATAACCTGTTATCAGAAGCTCCTTATCTATAAAGTGTGAGAGACGTAGCACCCATCTCACCGAAATGAAGACTGTCGGGCACTGTTGCTTTGTGTTGGCTTCCCTTCTTGCTTTGCCTAACCCCTTTTCCTAATAACCAGCCGAATATTACAAATGGGAGAGCTGCTCCATCCCCCATTTATAGTTTGTGATGCAATTCAGCCTATCCTAGTTTAGATATTACTGATCCACTTTGCCAGACAAGTAAATGCCCATCCCTCACTCTGGTTCCAGCTTGTCTGGGAGCTCAGTACCAGCTCCTATTATTCTGAGGTTTTAGGATATTAAGCCAACAGCAATTTGAACTGTTCCACTACCAAGCATCTCAAATGTCATTGTGTTCTTTTAGTAATTCTCATGGATCATTAGAAGCTAATGGCTATAGTTTAGTTACAAAGCATATGCTTGGCATGCAGAAGCGTTTACGTCTCCAGGTCTATGACAGAGGTGGTGGTGCTGTTTGTAAGAGCATAAACACACACACACTTTCATAGATCAGCTGGAGGCTGAACTGATCCTTCTCTATCCCTCTTTGTGTATGTTTTTACCCCTCTTTTTTCTTCTTTCTTCTTAAGCTGGGCATTATGCCCTGGGCATAGCAAGAGATGAATGTAATCTTTTGCCTCAAACTGCATTAGATTGACCTCAGGTTAGAAATGTAGTGTTCCCACACCCTTAACAAACCTGTTCCCCTCTCCTACTACTTTCTTCCAAGACTTGATGCAACACGAACATGGAAGCTCCCCTTGCATTCTTCATTTTAAACTGGCATTTTCTGCTTTAACCAGTCAGCTGCTGCTCTTAGCTAAAAGATCTCTTAGCTAAAAGATCTCTTAGCTAAAAGATCCAAGCCCATCCCTGAGTCCTAGTCTGGAGCCCTAGACTCTGAATTGTTCATGTTCAGCTCTTAACCAGTGGCTAGCACAGCTCTCCTGAAGCCTGGTTGAGGTAACCAGGAAGTGGTAGTAAATTGCAAGGAGGTGGCCAGGGCCAGGTAGTATGCAATGTAGACAAAAGCAGCAAAAGCCAGGAGGAGCCCAAATAGCTTTGTTGTTCCTGTCATTAGCAGAAAGACAGAACAATTTTGCACTCCTTTGCTCAGGAAAGGGCTTCCAGCAAAAAGTCAAATTTATCTTTTCTAGTGATGGGTAAAGGAACAATTTCAGACTTTATACAGCTGTCATCTATAGATGGAAACATCCTTCCATTTTCAAAGAGATATTCTAATTGTGGAGTCCTTGGGGTTCTCTGAGCTTGGTTCTTTTCTTGCAAATGTTTCATTACCTGGCTAGGTAACATCTTCAGTGCTAAAATGGGATGGCGTTTGCTCTCTATTTATATACTGTGGCATGCTTTGCCAGTGCTGGTGGGGATGGGGTTTTGTATTTCACTACTCTGGGCCCTCTCTTTGCTATGTCAGATTAATTTCTAAAATGTTCAGATATGATGTGAAAATGAGAAATGATGGTTGTTCTTTGGTCAAAACTATGTGGAGAATAAGCAAATGAGGTGTAATTATTAAGAAGCTGAACTGGGATTGAGGAAATAAAGATTGAAACCCCTACCCAACTACAGTACTCAAACTCAGTAGGTGACTTTGTGCAGATGAAATTGTTGCTGTTAAGAAGATAAAATAAGGTGGTCATGGGATTCCTTGGGGTAAGGGGCAACTCATGACATGGCATTATACAAATGATGCATGCAACTTGTATCAGATGTCATAAAACAAGCACATCATTACATTATCTGCACAATGTGATGACAGATGTTGTCATTTTGACATCATAGTGGCTTGTTACAGAAACCAATGGGAGAGGAGACTTGAATGTGCATCACCTTGAGCTCCCAAACAAAAGGTTGGTAAAAATGAAACAAATATGATGAACTCAAATTGAAGTGTAAGCCTCACATCGCTCCTGGTATTCCAAACCTAATAATTTAATAATTAAAAAAAGAGAGCTAGGAGAACTCTCATACAATTGAACTAACTAAAATATTGATGCAGGTTAGATCAAGGTCCCGAAATCACAACCAGGTCCACTACAATATTCTTGTTTTATTTAGTTTACAGAAGAATCTATCAGTACAGGTTGCAGAAGGAAAATGTTTAGTGCTATTTACAATTTGTTTAAAACTCTGCTCTATACAAATTTAATTTGATCATTATGAACAATATCTTTGTAGGTCTACTGCATATAAAGCATTTTGTCAAAGCAGTAACATTGAATAAAATAACCTGATTACATTTAACTGAAGATCATTCAAAACACGGAACATTTGTAAGGGCTATGGATTCAAATACAGAACACAATGTCAATCTGCATCTTTAAAAGCCTAGATCTATTTATATGGTTTATTGTTGTATTATTCTACACGCCAATCTATACTTATGTTCTATAGCCATGTTTTTATAAGTTTTTTTTAATTAAATATATTCTACACATTTGTACTTTCAACCAGGAAGATTTCTCCCTAGAGGAAAAAATATAAAATCTTTATATAATTTTTACAAGTTTAGATGAAACTACCTCATGCTTTAGTGCTGTGCAAATTTTTTTAGCATATCCTTTTTTTTAAATTACATGAAATAAAATAATGGCATCCTTTGTAACTATGTATGCTTTTAAAAAACAGCTTTTGATTTCCAGTACAATTGCAAGCACTAATACCAAATGCAAATAACAAACAAATGAACTCATTATATAGCAAATTTTTCTATTTTATCCTCCTTTTCTTTTAATTATCTCTTTGAAGTCACTGTTGAGTAAGCATGACACTGGACACTAAGATCAGATGAATAAGGATGACTGAAAAACATCAGCTGTAGATATTCAAAGACATAAACTGATTAGTAAATGAGGTCTTTAATATTTATGCACAATAATAAAAGCCTATGAACTACAGGAAATTACCCCTCCCATATTAAGGCTAGGAAATGCACTCTCTGCACTTATTTGTGCTGTCTAAACAAGCACTCAACAAATGTACGAAAGAAGAGTGCACATCAATTAAAAAAAAAAAATTAGTTGCAAGAGCCCTCTACAGAGTGCTTTAAAATTACAGGCACATAGTTTGTTGCAGTGAGAAGAATATATATATATATATATATATATATATATATATATATATATATATATATTATACAAGAGAGACAATTTTAGTTAGTATTTTGTGCCACTTGGCCATCAAGGGTGACTTAGGTAGAATTTACTTAGTTATTCTTCCACACCTGTCCACCCCCCCTGCTTTAATTGGCCATGACTGAATTTAAGAAAAAGACTATGTATTATTTTTCAGTGCTGATTCATTTCTCAATGTTGGAAATACTTAAGAACGTGTGTTTATGAGGTCTATATATTGTCAACCGTTTTAGTGCAAATTGCATCTAGAATTCTTGATTGGTTAAAGTTCCGGTTAAGAATGATTTTATGGTAGCAAAATGATTTCTGCTGAAGAGTACAGTTAATTTTTTCTTGGAGAGAAAATTCATTGGCGATATGATGCACTAATAAGCTTGTTCAACAACATAAACAGTAGAAATAAAAAAGTGTTCATTGTTCTAGAAAAAAAGTGTGACCAGGTTCATGTAATATTTCAGTTCAGTGGATGCACAGACAGGCAGAAAGGGTTTTTGAAACAATGTTGGTCTCCTCTAATCCTGCAGCATGAAAGACAAAAACTATTCTACATCACAAGTAGCAGATACAGTGGCGCTTCTACAGGATCACACAGCAATTGCTCTCTCCAGTTTTTTCACGATTTCTCTGCCCTATAGAACAATAAACAAAATGTTTTCAAGATAATTAATGCAAAACACTGTTCTCTGTATATGCATTATAAAAGCATGATATTATTATAATGCTGAATAGCACAATAATAGGGTTTTACATGAGATGAAAAAATTGCTTTCCTGCTTTCTCAAAAGATTCATTGGAATGTTTTGAATTTGCTGTGTTCTGATGGAATAAAGGCCACCAAAAGAATCAACAGGAAATGCAACAAGTCCCCTGTTGTCTTGTTTTTCATTCTTGGATTACAAAAGTAGATGAGATGGTAGACCACACTGATTATTATCTACCATCCAATTAACTGAAAATTGGCCAAGGGATTTTATGGATGTGTGTGTGTTTGTATATATGTTTCTATAGCCAACAACATAAATAATAGTTAAGCACTTTTGTAGCGTGAAGAAACAAACTCAGTACTGTCTTACTTCACTTTAATCTGACAGTTGGGTTGAACATTCTTCCCAATGCACATACAAGATATGAATTGTTTGCAACTGAAAACCTGCTTTCAAAACTCAGAAAGAAAACGTAGGTTTCAACCACCAGCTTTCTAATAATAAACAATTTAAAAACAGTGTATCGGACAGGCATCATAATATGCTTAATGGCAACACTTACCTCACCTCACTCTCTTTCTCATCACACAATTCCAACCAATGACAGCAGGGACAGAACAAATGTTTTATAGCTAATGTACTATTGCTCTAGTCTCCATGGCTAAACCCCTACCCCATATATACATATATACAGTACTGTGCAAAAGTTTTAGGCAGGTGTGAAAAAATGCTGTAAAGTAAGAATGCTTTCAAAAATATATATTGTAATTGTTTATGTTTATCAATTTACAAAATGCAAAGTGAGTGAACAGAAGAGAAATCTAAATCAAATCAATATTTGGTGTGACTACCCTTTGGCTTCTAACCAGCATCAATTCTTACACTTGCACACCTTGTACACTTGCACAAAGTCAGGGATCTTGTAGCACTAGAGTCAGGTGTATGATTAACCAATTATACCAAGCAGGTGCTAATGATCATCAATTTCATATGTAGGTTGAAACACAGTCATTAACTGAAACAGAAACAGCTGTGTAGGAGGCTTAAAACTGGGTGAGGAACAGCCAAACTCTGCTATGAAGGTGAGGTTGTGGAAGACAGTTTCATGTCACAGGTCATACAACATGGCAAGACTGAGCACAGCAACAAGACACAAGGTAGTTATACTGCATCAGCAAGGTCTCTCCCAGGCAAACATTTCAAAGCAGACTGGGGTTTCAAGATGTGCTGTTCAAGCTCTTTTGAAGAAGCACAAAGAAACAGGCAACGCTGAGGACTGTAGACACAGTGGTCGGCCAAGGAAACTTAATGCAGCAGATGAAAGATGCATCATGCTTACTTCCCTTTGACATGGGAAGATGTCCAGCAGTGCCATCAGCACAGAACTGGTGGAAACCAGTGGGACCCAGGTACACCCATCTACTGTCTGGAGAAGTCTGGCCAGAAGTGGTCTTCATGGAAGAATTGCGGCCAAAAAGCCATATCTCCAACGTGGAAACAAGGCTAAGCAACTCAACTATGCACGAAAACATAGGAGTTGGGGTGCAGAAAAATGGCAGCAGGTGCTCTGGACTGATGAGTCAGAATTTGAAAGATTTGGCTGTAGCAGGAGGCAGTTTGTTTGCCAAAGGGCTGGAGAGCAGTACAAGAATGGGTGTCTGCAGGCAACAGTGAAGCATGGTGGAGGTTGGCTGGTGTGGGTCTTCCGGGCTGTGTGGCCGTGACCCACACCAGCCATCGTATTCCGGCCGTGAAAGCCTTCGACAATACATGGTGGAGGTTCCTTGGAAGTTTGGGGCTGCATTTCTGCAAATGGAGATGGAGATTTGGTCAGGATCAATGGTGTCCTCAATGCTGAGGAATACAGGCAGATACTTAATCCATCATGCCATAGCGTCAGGGACGTGTGTGATTGGCCCCAAATTTATTCTGCAGTAGGACGACAACTCCAAACATGCAGCCAATGTCAATAAGAACTATTTTCAGCATAAAAAAGAACAAGGAGTCCTGGAAGTGATGGTTTGGCCCCCACAGAGCCCTGATCTCGACATCATCGAGTCTGTCTGGGATTACATGAAGAGCCAGAAGGATTTGAGGCAGCCTACATCCACAGATCATCTGTGGTTAGTTCTCCAAGATGTTTGGAACAACCTACCTGCTGAGTTCCTTCAAAAACTGTGTGCAAGCGTGCCTAGAAGAATTGATGCCGTTTTGAAGGCAAAGGGTGGTCACACCAAATATTGAGTTGATTTGGATTTCTCTTCTGTTCACTCACTTTGCATTTTGTAAATTGATAAACATAAACAGTTACAATATATATTTTTGAAAGCATTCTTACTTTACAGCATTTTTTCACACCTGCCTAAAACTTTTGCACAGTACTGTATATGTGGGGGGGGGGGGTGCACACACATGCAATGGGTTTGGTCTCATATTTTTAATCCAATGTTCAATTCTGAATTTAAATTCAATAGTTCAAAAGTACTCAAAAAAACATTAAATTGATCATAAGTGTAACAACAAAAAGTTGTTTTCTTCCTAATTTGCATCTATAATATCCAATATAAAAAAATCTGTTGCAATTTGCTAAGCCTACCTTGAGAGTTTGGCTCTGGCAATGTCTCTCTAGCCACCAAATGCATCACTGTTGTTTTGCCAAAAGGCAGTTTTAATGCTGCAAAAAAGGAAAAAAAAGTTTTGTAATGCTCTTTTTAGTTTGCACAATGTTATTCCATAATTTTGATTGAATTACAATTATTTTCTGACTCTGATAGTAGGATATTCACAGTATATATTTCTTTAAAAAAAAATTATTAGCCATTCTTTAACAGTCTCTCAAGCCACTTACAGAATAAAAGTTGTACAAGCAGAGAGTAAAATATTGTATTAACTTTTGCAAATCTACTGGAGTGGAAAGGATAAATTAAACGTCAATGTAGCCATAATTGATTCAATTAAAGTAACAGATTATTTAAAACACTTCTATGCCAATGAGGTTGCTGTGGAATTGAACAGCTGTTTTATATTACTTCATACTCATTGATCTTCACATGAGTTGCTCTATAACTCTCATCATTACCAAATGTCAATTATTGTGTTGACGAAGAATAAAAAAACTATAATACAATATATGTGAAGGAAACTGATTGTAGGAAGCTATTCTATTTAGCTTTCAATAATTATGGATTCAATAATCCAGTGGTGATTCTCTGTGTGTATGTGTAAATTCGCTTCAAGGTGAGCTTGATTCCTGCTGATTTCCTGGACCTGTCCATGTACAAATGACTTGCCATGGTCTTCTCCTGGGACTTTCCAATTTCCAAGCCTAACCTATACCTCTGGTATTACTTGGAAATTTCCCAGCAAAGTCATAACCATGGTCAACCCTACTTATCTTTTAAAATTGAGGTAAGATTGGCCAATTGCTGCTACCATACTGAAAACTTAAAAGGGTGCAGGTGTTTGGATCTAAATAGGGAAAGGTGCTTTTTATCTGGTGTGGACACATTCAGTGCACACAAGATCTGAAGCATCTTTCTCACTTTGAATCCAAATACCTGCACAGCCCTAATGTAAATACACCAGGTTTATTCTGTTCTGTTTTAACTTCTAAAGTATCTGCCAGTCAGGGATATGGCAGGAAAACCTTAGGCAAGTTTCGCAGTTTCAAAGTTCCATGATGTTTATTTTTCAGATTACTGTTCTAAAAATTGAGAAACAGGGATTTCATGATTCCCCCTTACAGGTTTACTAGCTGGGAGAGAAAAGAAGGAAGAAGCAACTAGAAAAGCTGAAAAGAAATGAAAAACAAAAGCATCTGTTGTACTTCCTGCACCTAGACTGAATTGTACTGCCACACAGAAGATTTTCTACTTTCTGCTGAGAGATGAATGGACAGGAAAGAGCCAGAGGCAGTTTCTCATGTGCACTGTATATGTGCTCTCTTTTAATTCTAGCTTCTCAATGGACATCCCTGATGGCCTGCTTGAAAGATGCTTGATCTACTAGTCCCCTTCTTGGGCCTGAGTCACAATTGTCTTGTGGAGGGCACCATTATAAAGAAGCCACTAAAGGTAGGAAAAATTGCCAGATTTAAATATTGTGGCAAGAATATATTAACAATGCTATAAGAAAAAGCATTCAATGCAATGCGGAAAATGTCCTGAAAAAATACAAACTATTTACAGAAAGCTGATAAGTGATAAAACCTATCACCTGGAAAAAGCCTACATCGGGAATCCCATTGCTTCCAACGTTTCAAAAAATAATTTTTCTTCAACTATCAAAACTTTTTAATACTGTAATGTCAAACCTTATAAAATATACTATTTTAAAAAAATACATAAAATAACATAGCCCAATTACTTCTGCAGACAATATTGTAATTCAACGCATACCCATGTGAGTAGGATTTTTTAATTTCAATTTCTCCCCAGAGATAACAACATGGGAAAAAAGGCTCTGTGGAGAATCAGTCTCCATCATGCTGCTACTCCTCACAGAACATAGCAATAATACACCAGATTGTAGCAGAGAAAGTAGAAGAGAAAATAGAAGCAAGCTTATCAACCCTAATGAGAGACTAGGAACTTTTGGCTCCTTATCTGAACTACTTCTATTTCAGTATTCATAAAAACTTTGTAAATAGCAATTAATGCCTGCAGTCATTCATTTCATCTTCTGTCCCAGTCCCTTTTCCTTCTATGTGTTGCTAACAGGATAAGCATAAATGCAGAATTTTTCTCATTATTCAATTTTGTTCATTTTCTGGAAGTTTGGGGGGGGGGGGTTGGCTAAAGAGTGAGATACAAATCTTCATGTTTAGGTGCTTGTATAGAAACTGCAGGTAAATCCGTCCATACCCAAATACATTTATATTCCATCTGAGATGTTATTAACAACCTCAGAATAACATGGCAATACTAGAGATCATTCAGTTAAAAAGAATCAATGAGGCACACCACAAGGGGGCACAACTGAACAGCTTTTCTATTCCAAGTGAGATAATTTCATTCTTGTGCAAATAACTAGTAATACTATCTGAGAAGCAATGTTACAGATGAGAAAATTTACTTTGACTCAGCTCTCAACATTTTCTTACTCATAATTGTAAGATGCAGGACACTTCCTTAATCTTAGCTTCATTCTGATTATATTTTCTAACATTCCTATGCAATATAGAAACTGAAATTATAACATTGCTGTAACCCCAATTAAAACACAATTCATATTAAAAATACTCTCTGTTTCAATTTCAACAAGACCATTTGCTGAACTTTCTAAAAAGTGTATTTTAACTTTGGATTGTTCCCATGCCAATGAAATCTTATCATTTTTTTGCATTTCAGATCACTCAGAAGATCTCTATAAGCCAATTTATTTCATTTACCTCCTAGTGTCACATTGCCATGCAGAAATCTTCCTTGATAAATAAGTCTCAGAATATTTGGACTGCTCACTTGTTCTTCTTCCCAATCTGCAACAACAAAAATAACAAAATTCAATTATCTAATTCTGAAATTATATATTGCTTCTTATAAACTTCAACAAGGCTCATAACACAGTTTATAAATATCCTTTTGAGTACATCTGTTTTCTTGTCATAAGGAAGATGGATATGTCTTTAATTTTAGCCTTAAAGAGACACATGAAAAGGACCAGAATTAGAAAATAACTCCAGCCATTCCTCCTATACATACTCAACATAAATATAATAATTGTTTATATTGAAAATGTTATTTTGTTAATTGATATTAACATCTGGGTGAGAATGAGATGACAATATAGAAAAAGTAGGCCATTTGGGGACTAAGAATGAGAATAGTAACTATTTAGAAGTATCAGCTTAGAAAAAGATCTATTTGTTTCAACTATGTGGGTTAAGCACCAGTCTATTCACATGTATACATCACAAACGAATGATTCTAAAAGCACATTTGATTTGATTGTTCATGATGAAACACTGAGATAATTCATGAAGGATACAAGGGTGATAAAAGGTTTCAGATGAGGGCCAAATCATTATTTGGTTGGGCCAACAGCAGAAATGGGAATGGACATGAAAGAATATAAAAGAAATGAATGAAACTAGAATAAAAGTAGACTAACTATAGAGAAAGAAAGTACAAGTCCTGTATGTACAAAAAATAAATAAATTAGAAAACAGATTCATCTCCCAAAGAATAATAAGATCACAAGTCAAATAAGTTCACTTTTAAAAACAATCACAAGAAAATGATTTGGCAACAACTACAATTCAGAAATTAAGTTGTGGTGGAGAGCTTAATATAAGGAAAAACAGCCTTTCAGACTGTGTTTCCACAACATGCTTAACTTGGTTACTGAATTTCCTGAGTTCATACAAGACACTGAATCATAAACTAACCAAACAGGCTGAATTCCCATAACCCTCTAAGCCATAAAAAACTATCCAGGGTTAAAAGTAACAAAATTTACTACATTGTGTAAATGTAAGAAAAATAAAAATCATTTCAGATTTCTTGTCTACATAGGTTTTTAAAATCTATTCATAAACAGAATAACTACTACCACTGAAAAAGAAGTCTACCCCAGAAAAGTCACCAAAGCAACCTTAAGTCATGGAATTTCCACTTCTGCACACTGTCTGCTGCCCATTCTAAGCTCTGGCCCAATCAGTATGAAATGTTATAAAGAAATATAGCATATTGTTTTTCATTCCAAGAATCAACTGAATACATAATTCCATCTTGAGAATTACAGTTTAATTTAATGTAAAGATTCCTATAGTACTCTGACTGATCGGTGCTGCTTTAAGTCATTAAAAAAAAAAATCAGATGTTTTTGTTGGTAGGAAATGACAACCTGCCCAAAGACACAGAATTTTACAAACTCATGATAAAAGCCATAAAGAAGACAATAAAGGTAAACATCACCTTTGTTAGAAAATATGCTGAGTATATGAGGTAGTAAAGCATATTGGACAATACAAAAAATGCCTATCAGATTTATTATAAGATGTTATCCTGTGATTTAAGTTATGATCGATCAATGCTTTCATATTTTATAATGTATTTCAGAATTATTTAATATGTATTAGAATCTTGCAAAAAAACAAACTTCTTCCTGCACACATATTCTGCAGTACCTCTGATTGCAGTATCTTTTTTGTTTTTAAACAAAATTATCCTCTGAAACTTAACCTTGGCTCCTCTATCACAGCTTTTATACAGTGTTTTATTTTACAAATTAATCATGTTGCCCACTCTAAAATGGTTCTGGTTGGCTTACAACACAAACAGTGACAATGATACAAACAGTGAAAATGATATATATAAACATTTAAAGACCAGAAGCGTAAAATCCCTAAAACTTTAAAATGGATAAAATATTTTATGCCCCTTTCTAACTTCACTAAAGAAAAGATTTGCTCAATTCCAGGAGCAGTTCATTCCATGAAGACACAATTACTATCTATTAGATAAGTGCAAAACTTAACTCAGGAGCATTCTCTAGATCATACCAATTTGACCATTCTGGGGGCAGTACAAAAGTGCTCCATAAGATAATTTTCCAAACCAGAACTGATTCTCTATTAATTACATTAGCTGTATCCCTGATATGATGTACAAGAGGTGCCCTCTAGAAGACCTAGGACAGGAATAAATCCTGTTGATAACATGGACCAAACCATGTAAAACTTTGTATACTAAAGAGGGCATCTTAAACTGATCTTAGAAAGTAACAGCACCCAGTATGTGTCAACCCTTCAAGGTAGACCAGACTAGAAACCAGAGTTATGAATGCTAATACAGGTAATACTTTTATTATAAGGTTACAGTACAGGTAGTCCTCAACTTATGACCACAATTGGGACTAAAATTTCCATCACTAAGCAATGCAGTTGTAAAACAAGACATCACATAACTGCATTGCTTAGCGATGGCAATCCCGGCAGTCCCCATTGCCTATGTTAAGTGAATTCCGCTGGTTGTTAGCCAAGAACCCACCCCAGTCCAAGCCATTCCAGGCTTGGTTCCTCCCAGCCTTAAGCCTCAGTAAGGTAAGGGACTGCCTGTTACCATTATAGATTTGCATCCCATTATATACTTACATCTAATGCCAAATATGTAAGTTACACCATTTGCATAATGATGGTCTCCCCCTTTAGAACAACCATGCCCATATTGTGAAACTATTCCTTAACAAGGAAAGTGACTCCATCCAGAACAGCCAAACCTGAAGTCCGGTCCCTAGAATCAGGAAGAACTCAATCTTGTCCAAATTCAGCTTCCTCTTATTCTCCTGCTTGTGGTCTCTTACAGCTTGGAGTTACATGCTAGCTCCCAAAAAATGCCTTAAGAGTAAGCTTGCAGGAAAAGAGAAGTAGATTCCTGGTGACAATTAGCTCCAAAACCACATATGATCCTTCCCAGTGGTTTCATATAAATATTAAATAAGAAGGAACCTTGTGGGATCCACCAGGACAATTCCCAGAGTCAAGCAGATGACTTCCAATATCACCTTCTGATTGAGCCCAGATAACAGGGGAACCACTGCAGAATGACACCTCCCCCATAGCTAGCAGCACCTAAGGCCATAAGGGCTGCCACCCCAATCCTGCTTGGTTCTTGTGAAACATATAATCAGCTCTTTGCCTATGGCTGTTAGTATTTTTTTATTAGATAATCTCCTAACATTCAACAGGAATAGCATCAGTACTTGACGTTACTAAACCTGATTTTCCAGATACCCTCAGAAAGTTAAGAGGCAAAGACAGGAATCATTATAAACCAAAATGGGTCCTAACTCCTGCATAGATCTGCCTTCCATTCACACCATTTGCATAGGGGCTACTGGAGGAACCTGAAAAACATATATCCAAGCCACAATCGTTCCCCCTAAGAAATGTCAGTAATATATACACAGCACATGGACGCACGCACACACACACAAATAACAACAAAAAGAGAATGAAGAGAAGTCAACTAATGTAGGAGAGTAAGCTAAAATGCACAATGCTTATGATCTTAGCCATTAGTTTTTTTTATTAAAATAGGATTAAATCCCAAGGTTTAGGAAGTGAGGTACCTGAATGTATGCACAGTATCTTCCATGTTAGCTATAAAAAGGAAAATGTGCTTATCAAATTCAGTCATGAAGTGGAGTTGTGGCTTGTAACTATTGCACTGTCCCATATGACATGGAAAGGGCTGCCTATACACTGTGCTTACTGTTCTACTATTAGGGGCAAAAATAAATCTATGTAAATTTGCTTTCAACATTGGGAAAATGTTATGTATCACATTAGTATCACAAACCCACAAGAGTATATCCTTGTATTCTACTTTAACAACAAACCTATTACAAATACAGATTAATATAAGCTTAATTAAAGCTCCATGCTTTAATATCAGGGATGCATCATGAGATTGCATAGGAACTCACATTCTCTGATGGTGGATATTGACATAGCAGCCATTATACAATGGTTAACACTAACCAGGTTTCAGTTCTAAATTAAATTGGGTTACCATAGTTTGATTAGCAAATATGAGTTTGCTTCAGAACTGATCTATATAACCAGTGAAAACCGGGTTTTTTTTTCTTTTGTGTGTTTTTTACTAGTTCAGGAGGAGTAAAGCAGCAGGGAATCCACCAATCATGGGCCATGGTAAACACAGTCCAGACAAAACATCAAGCCATCACTATGGCCAAAGCAGAGGAAAGAGTGATATCTGGAAAAGTATCCCTTTAGCCAGCTTCATTTCCAGCCAGTTTACACATGGAAGTCTAGCAGCTTAAGGCTGCAGTGTAGAAAAGCCCTGAGATTCAAGTTTAGCACTATAAATATGTTAATCATTCAGTTGGAGTATTTATGTTGATTTGACAATAGACAAACTGCAACTTTGTTACACTGACAAACTCTTCAGCAGCTTGTGATATTTATTAGACTGGCTGTTAGGTACATAGTGTACCAGTGGTAGAATATTTAGTTGGCAGATTAATTCAAGGAGAAGTTCTGACCATCCAAATGCAACAGGAAAACACTCAAAACTGGCAGACTCTCAGATGGAATTTGTATAGACTATAGTCACATCACCTTCCCTCTTTCCAGTTCTGCTCTGCTGCATCACCAAATAGCCTAGTGAACCTTTTATTTTTATTTATGGTAAAGTTGATTTGAAAGTATATTTTGGATTGTTGTCTTGATGAGACAACCAATCTCTTTTTAGCTACAGGACATTTGCTTGCAGGTCATGTTGCCTTGAATGTTGGAAAAAAACAGGTCAGTGTATAAATTCAATAAACAAACACAGACTGTCCAGATTAGATGTTAATCACTCCCATCACCTGTTAGTCAGCATGGACAATGGTGAAGGATGGCAAGAACTGCCGTCCAACAACATTTGGAGGGTCATGCATGCCCACCTCTGAGATCAAGTTTAAAGCATCAGTATTAGATTACAGATACCCAAAAGACATTTGTGATAGGAATACCTTTCAATACCAAAAGCTAGCACACCAACTGCACATTTTCTGGATAATATTAGGCACCTATTGGTAACATTAATATAAATCCACTACAACATATTATATATGAGCAGTCTTTGAAAAACATTTAGAAACTGCTCAATATACATCAATTAAACAACTGACCATAATTAGCTGCTTGAAATTTTATCATTTTAAAAGGTAATTCTATTAGTTTTCAAAGTGACTGGATAGAAATTATAATGCTAGCTTTAAGTCCTATATGACTTGGAGCCTAGATGTGTTAAGGGCTGCCTAATCTTAGAAGAACTGCTCAACCATTAAGTTACTGAGATAATCTTTTATAAGAGAGATAAGAGCAATTAAGCAAAGTACCATTGCTGAGATATTCTTTTGCCAATGGAACTCTCCCCCAAATTTGATGAACTTGGGTGCCAGACTAAAACTTTAAAAAAACAAACAATTTTTAAAATAGTCATTTTCATTGCTTTTCTTTGCGGTTGCTGCTGCAGCTGTCATATTTTTAGTTTTACCGTTTCTACTAGCTTAGGCATTTTAACTTTATAGATTTTTTTTTAATGTTGCCATTATGGGGGGGGGGGGGGTTTCCAAGCCTCTTTGTAAATGTTTAATTATAAAGCCAGTAGGATATATATTACTAAATATGATTTAATGGCAGTGTCACTATATTCCTTAATTATACTTAAGTGCAGCAGAGAGCAATGCTAATGCTAATTCCAATCACATGGGCAGTTACTTACATTCACTTAGGTTTCATCAATTTCAAAGACTTATCCATGCAAAAAGGGCTCAGGATTAAAAAGTTTTAACTAAACATTATCTGTTGATAAATGTGCACATGAAGGCAACATACAGGGGCACAGGACCAATCCTACAGCCAGAACTATAATGCCTAGCAGACAGCTTGTCTTTTGAAGCCTGGTTCCTACTTTTCTACTTCCAAGTAGCACATGGAGAATATAACCTCATAAGAGATGCAGTGGCTTTATAGATGATTAGGTACTAACAATATGCAAAATGTTATGAAAATGAACCATGTCACATTCAAAACACTCTTAAAATACTCTTTTAAAACAATCAAGATTGTCTGTTTTGATTGTGAAATAATACAACATGAGATGCTTTGAATTTGAACCATTTGCATTCCACTAGCACTTTCCTTCTTGACATATTCTCTGCCAGTTAAGAATTCAAAATGTGAGTTTATCAAAAATATAGTTCTAGTGTACAATGGCTCTACTGCTATTTGCATTCCAGGATTACTCAACACTCATTGATTTTAGACAGGAGGAAAATAAAACCAAATTGGATAAAGCATATGAACAGTATATGTTAGCATTTCAAAATTTTATTTTTGAGGAAGATATTTTTTCTCCCCATTCCATACACTGGAGATACAGACTAGAATACTGATCTAATAATAAACATTAACATTCCAGTACTTACCCATTGGCCAGTTGTCATATACATGTTTTGCAATGTCTGCTGCTGAATCATTTGGTGAGAACAAGAACTCTTTCGTTTTTCCACTTACCAAAATGAGGCGCAAATTTATCTGCAAAAGAAAGTAAAATATTAGGAAGATCTATCCTAAATTACAGAGGCAATTTTTTGCTAAAAGTGCCTAGAATATTCATTAAAGACTGAAAGAATTACATGACAATACATGCACTGTATTCAGAAATAAAAAATGTAAAAAAGACAGACTTGTGTTTACAATAATGTAACAGAATTATAGATACTAAATGAAAAGGTGATGTCCCTACTTTTTTTCTTTTTCCTCTTTTTCTGATACATAACCCAATAATAAGTTTAGATATTGGCTGAAAGAAAGAGACAATTAGCTATTCCTTTTAGAAAACAAACTCAGTAGAAGTGTAACAATAGTCTAAAATAATGGGACTTACTGATTTTAGAAGGACACAGAACAGTTAACATCAAGATAACATCAAATATGATTCTGTGAACATCAAGATATCAAATATGATTCTGTAATAATTTAATGTTATATAATGATACTTATTATATAACAATTAACATTAATGTAATTAATATTAAATTACCACTAACACCAAATTCTTTTTAAACATTTTAGCTTAAATGACTTATTTAACATGTCATATGTGCCCTTTATGCTCAAATACAAATATGTGTTTGACTGAAAATATCATACCACATTGACATACTGTATACAGCCATAGTTAGGGATGCAGAATAAGATACATATGAAAGGACTGCTGGCCTCTCAAGGACTGATAAAAATGTGTTTGGCCAAAGCATCATGATCCTGATTAGCACAGTGTAAAGCAAAATCTTGGGGGGAGGGGCGGGTGGAAAAGAAAAACTTGAAGTAAGACCACAAAGACTTGTGTTCTGTACAAACTGGAAATGTGGGTTAAAAAGCATGAAACCACCCAAGAAATATCAGGAAAAAAATGAAAGTTGGCTCATAGAATACATAGCCTTTTGCCTGTATACTAATGGTTGAAGTATGGGAAATAAATAAAATGAGCTTTACTACAAAAGGCCAAGTGTGATTTAGTAAGTATAACAGAAACCTGGTGGAGTAACTCCCATAACAATATAGTAATTGAAGGATACATTTGTTCAAAGGTAACAAAAACAAAGGAAAGGGAAAAGTTATACTGTAGGTTAAAAATATCCATTCCTGCTCAGAAATCCAAATGAATGAATTTGACAACACTGTACTGTACAGAGTATCATGATTAAAATGAAAGGAATAAGAAGTTCAGTATTGTTGTTGATGCCTACTATTGCTTGCATAATAAGAAGTGGATGAGTCCTTCCAAAAGCAAACTGCACATCTTTCAAAGATACATGAAGTTGCAGTGATGGAAAACTTTAATTACCCTGACATCTAGTGGAGGAGAAACACTGTGAAGCATAGTCTTTTCAGGAAATTCCAGACTTGTCTTGCTGACAGTTTTCTCCTTCACAGACATCAGATGATCAATTATTGTATGCTTGACTTAATATTAATCAATAAAGAACATTTAGTTGAGGAAGTGGAAGGAACATTAAGGAAAGTAACTCTGTAATGATGGAGTTCTTGATCTGAAGGTAAACTAAAATTGAGGATAGTCAGTTTTATATTTTAGACTAAAATGTGGATTTTAATAAACTCAGCACAATACTAAGTAAGGTCACATGACAGAAAAAAACTTATGGGAAAATGAGCTCAAGATGAGTGACAGTTCCTAAAAAACAAGTATCAAAGCTACCAAAAGTACAACTGCAAAAAAATTCAATGAGAAGAAAAAAATGAAGGGCAGCAGAAGCAGCTGACATGGCTACCCAAATCTTAGGGAGAATCTAAAAACAAAAAAGAACACATACAGGAAATGGAAACAGGGCCAGGTCACAAAAGAAGTGTACAGACAGGTAGCTCACAACAGTAGAGATAATATTAGGAAAACAAAATCTCAGAATGAGCTGAGGTTAGCAAAAAGTGCTAAGAATACTAAAATCACCTTTAAGATTCAAAATAAAAGGGAAAGAAAAGAAGTAGTATACCAGCTGCTCAATAAAGATGGCAACACGCTAACAGATAACAAAGGAAACACAAAGGTACTCAACCCCTATTCAGTTTTATCTAACGAAACAAAAAGTTTTGTGTCTCACTAGGAAATGAGGAAAAGCAGGATGAAGGGCAAGGTTGAAGCTTGAGAAAAATGATCAGGGAATACCTCTTTACTTTGAATAAGTTTAAATTTTCACAACCAGATAAGTGCATCCTAGGGTGCTGAAAGAACTAATTGATTGGATAGTCAAACCTTTATCTTTGTGGAATCCTGGAAAACTAGTCAAGTGCCAGATGACTAGAGCAGAGCAACTCAGCCCAATCTTCCAAAGTGGTAAAAAGAAAGTTCCAGTGAACTACAGGCCAGTCATTCTGACATCAATACCTGGGAAGATTCTAAAGTAGTTCATAAAGAGATTGTTCTATAAATAACTTGAAAATAATGTGATAATTACCAGAAATTAGCATTCATTTATCAAGAACAAATGTTGCCAAAGTAATCTTAATTCATTTTTTTGATCAGATAACTTTTTAATAGATTTGGGAAAATTGCTGACATAATATGTGGGAGATCACAACTGGCACACAAGATGGAGCTATGCAATGTTTCCTTAGGTTGAATGACTTTTAAAAAAAGAAAAAGCAAAAAATGTAAACTTGAGACATTACACTAGATTATTTTTGGCTTTATAATGCATGTCTAACATGTGATATAGATAGAGCAGTTATTCCTTTGTTAGGAACAACTGATTCTGCATAGTGGTAATATTGATTTAAACATGTCAACAACATCACACTGTAGTCCTGAACAGTTTTCAAAACCAAAATAAAATTGCCAATGAATTGTTTCTCCTTTTATTTCTATACAACATGCAGTAACATTTCTTAGTTAAGCACACATATAAATCTATCATCTTTATATATACTTCTTTATTCGTATTATATTTATTTTTACGTCTCACATATTTATGGACACATTTTTGCAACATAATCTTTAGAGTTGATATCTATATTTTTTCTGAATGTTCTCATGATTGACTCACTACATTTGCATCTTTAGAATGAATTTTAAACACTAGATTACAAGCAGTGTTTTCAGACTCAGGAATTCCTTAAATTTTTGAATCGCCTTGTGTAATATGTAAGAGCTAATAGATTTCCTCAGAGATCACAACCTATTCTAAAATCCACTCTGGGATTTATGACTGCAAACAGATTTGCAAACAATTCTTGCTCTTTCACCTTCACTGTATCAATTTGTAAGTAGAGGGATAATTTCAGGGATCTGATGTTTGCATATGCAGCAGTAGAATAGCCTGCCATATTCCAGCCTTCATCCATTTTGATGATAACAGAACATTGAGCATGCCCAATTAAACTATGCCTCCCCAGAGAAAAAATTCTTATGGAATTCAGAGCACCCACACTTCTTAATGGGTAGGGCAGAATAACTAGTTTCTCACTGAGAGACAATGGTAGTGTAAGACAAGACAGTACAAAAGAAGCCTTCCCAGAAATAACTCTTGAGGGAATAAGATAGGATGTGGGAGAGATGAATCCCTTCCCCACAGAAGATACAAGGAAGAGCAATATACTATTATCAACAAATGTTATACATTATTATTGTTGTTGGTTGCACAGTCAGCCAGTTGTTTAGACTGGATTTGGCATTTTTATCCACCTATCAAGTCCTTCCCAAAGACCTGGAATAGGCGGATGTTGTTGTTTGATGGTGTTAAAGGTATCCTCACAGGTTCCTGTTCCAAGTGAAGCTGCCTTCTGAAATTGACTGATGGTGATTTTGTCAATGCCGATGGTTTTCAAGTGGTGCTCCAGTTGTTTTGGGATTGCACCTGAGGCGCCTATTACTACTGGTACTACCTTTGCTTTCTTTTGCCACAGTCATTCTATTTCTATTTGCAGGTCTTTGTATTTTGTGATTTTCTCCAGTTCTTTCTCTTCTATTCTGCTGTCTCCAGGTATTGCAATGTCCACTATCTAGACTTATTTGTCTTTCTTATCAACAATTGTTAACTCTGGGGTATTGTGTGGCAGGTGCTTGTCTGTCTGAATTCTAAGGTCCCAGAGCAGTTTAGCATCTTCATTGTTCATTACTTTCTCTGTTTTGTGGTCCCACCAGTTCTTGCTTGCAGGCAAATGGTATTTCTTGCAGATATTCCAATGCACCATTGTTGCTACTTTGTCATGCCACTGTATGTAGTCAGTCTGTGCGATCTTCTTGCAGCAGCTGACTAGGTGGTCCACTGTTTCTTCAGTTTCTTTGCAGAGGCGGCATTTGCTGTCTGTTGCTGTCTTCTTAATTCTGGCTTTGTATGCATTTGTTCTTAAGGTTTGATCTTGTGCAACAGAATTAGCCCCTCTATCTTTTTCTTCAACTTTCCTGCTCTTAGCCATTCCCAGGTCTTGTTATCTGCTTTGCCTGCTAGTTTTTTTTTGTGTACTGGCCATATAATACTTTGCCTTGCCATGTCTCTTTTCTATCCTTCATTTGGTCTTTCTTATAGGCCAGTTTGGTCTCTTCAGTATTCAGTAAGCCTTCATGGTGTACTAGCTTCAGTGCATCTTCTTCAATGTCCTTCATATATTCTTCCAATGCCCTTTTGTCTTCTTCAACTGTCGGGTGTACTTGCAACATTCCATGCCCACCAATGCTCCTTGGTAAGTAGAGTCTGTCAACATTGCTTTGTGGATGAAGGACATGATTCACTGTAATTATTTTTCTGGTCTTCCTATCCAGGGCATCTAGTTCTGCTTGAGTCCAGTCCACTATTCCAGCTGTGTATCTAATGACTGGAACTGCCCAGGTGTTAATTCCCTTGATGGTATTTCCTCCACTGAGTTTGGACTTTAAGATCTTCTTCGCTCTCATGATGTATTCATTACTAACCTTCTTCTTGACTTCAATGTGCTTAATGATTTCAGCTTGAAGGATGCTCAGATATTTGTAGTGACCTTCTTCCTCCAGACTCTTGGTGTTATTTCCATAGGGCATCTTGATTCCTTCAGTTTTCACTATTTTTCCCCTGTTGGTGGTAAGGGTGGCAAATTTGTCCAGTCCAAACTCCACTGCAGTATCTTGGGTGTATATTTGGATAGCAGTGGTTCTATTTCAGATGGTGTTTTTCCATACAGCTTCAGATTGTCCATGTAAAGGAGGTGGGATAGCCTGGCAGATGTTTTTGATGTTTGGTAGCCATGGCCTGACTTGTTCAGTATTGTTGACAGAGGAATCAATGCAATGACAAACACTAGTGGTGATAGTGAGTCTCCTTTAAAGATTCCTCTCTTTATATTAACCTCTCCCAGTGTATCAGCATTGACCAGAAACTGTGTCTTCCATTGTGCCACTGATCTTTGCACAAAGCTTCTGATGTTTCTACTGACTCCTGTTATTTCTAGGCACTTGATTATCCAAACAGGTGGCAGGGAGTCGAATGCCTTCTTGTAATCAATCCAAGCTACATTCAAGTTGGTCTTCCTTTTCCTGCAGTTTTCCAAAATCATCTTGTCAATTAAGAGCTGATCTTCTGTTCCCCTGCTGTTTGGGTGGTTTCCTTTCTGCTCAGGTTGAAAGAACTTGTTTTCAATTAGATGCTGTTGGATTGCATCAGTTATAACACCAGTTAGCAATTTGAAAGTTGTTGGTAAGCAGGCCATTAAATTGGCCTGTAGTTGCCTCATGCTGCCCCTTTTGTTGGATTTTTCATTATCAGGTAGGTTTTGCCAGATGTTAACCAATCTTCAGTTTCACCTCCTTGCAGTATGTTGTTAAACTGCTTGGCAATGAGTGGGTGCAGGGCAGTCAGATGTTTCAACCAAAAGCCATGCAGTTCATCTTCACTTGGTCCTGACCAATTCTTGATCTTCCTTGCCCCTTTCTCCACCATTTCTGCTGTTATTACAAGTTCTTTTATTTCAGCTTCCTTTTTATTCTTATCTACCTCCTTTATCCAAGCTGCATTCTTGTTGTATTGCTTTGGGTTGCCCCATAGCTGTGCCCAGAACTTCACTCTTTTTTCTTTCTCAGGTGTTGACTGGTTCATTGCAGTCTCTCCATTGATGGATTGGAGAAACATTTGGAGATTGCCTGTGCAATCTCAGTGTGCAATCTGAGCTTTGTATCTGCTGATTTTGGCTATGGCTGTTATTAGTTGCTTTATTATTTCCAGGGCTTCCTTGATCTTCCTTGTTTCTAAGTGATATTTCTTGATCAGGTAATCTTTGGTCTTTTTGTTCTTCAACTTCTTTTCTTTCATCTGTTCTAGCTTGCTTGCATCTGTTCTTAGCATGCTGATCTTATTTTCCAACCTGATCTTCCACTTTGGTGGTGCACTATTTAGCTTTTTTTCTTGTTTGTTGATTTTGCATCCAAAGTATTCAGTTATAACTGCAGCCGTGCTGTACATCAGTTGGTTTGTTTC
This sequence comes from Python bivittatus, assembly GCF_059951505.1. Lineage (NCBI taxonomy): Eukaryota > Metazoa > Chordata > Lepidosauria > Squamata > Pythonidae > Python > Python bivittatus. The sequence continues at coordinate 22,875,778 of NW_028277056.1, forward strand.
TTGCAGTGAGCTGGTCCTTATATTTGATATTACAGTATTGGCATCTTTTAATATTTGTGCTAGGTGTTTCTTTGTGACAAGCTTCAATGCAGGCAACCTTATTCTGTTGTTTTTGTGCTGTTCTAGTTGCTCAGTTATTCTTTGTTTCAATTCCTCTTGTTTTTTAGTTAGAGGGCTTTGTTCTTACTGAGAAGAAGGCAGAGGAGAGGGTGCCTGGTTTGGGAATGAAAATGATTCAATAGCTATGCTGGCTTCCTCTACTGCCCTGGTTTGCCTCTACAGTCTGAGCTACTTCTGGCAAGGCTTCGATTTCTTTGCCCTGGGTAGACCTTTGTAGTTCTTCCAGTCCTACTTCTATGAATCTTTTATTTTGTATTATATATTGATGTTGATCTGCTAGCCTCTTCTGTTATTTCTGATTCTGGATGTTGTTCTTTCCAGAACTGGTGCATTCTTTTCAGATGTCCTCTTCTTGTTGGACTTGATTTGTAACAGCAAATCATTATTTCTTTGTTTTCAGTCTTCTTATATTTGCGATGGGTAAACAATTTTTCTTCCAGTGGTCCTGTAGCTGCTGGCCCTGGTTGCTCGGCCAACAGTCCTGAGTCCTATAACCCACTTGTCACTAGATGTCCTGGAACCAGAACACATAGCGTAGTCCTTGTTGACCCAGGCAATAACCAATCTGGTATAGGTTTCTGTAAACTACATCTCACCATACTGTAGTAGTAGTAGTAGTAGTAGTAGTATTTTAATTTTTATGTATTTGATGGTGTATGTATTGGTTAACAAATAGAATGATAGAACAGCTAAAAACTAACAACTCCAGAAGAGGGATATTCAGACGAATTGGTATAATTTTTTCCTAACACAATTACTTCAGACAAACAACAATCATCAGCATATTTATATATTCACTTATTTAAAATATATTTAGATGGCCTTTAAAGGCAAAACTCCTCCCAAGGCAGGTTACATAGTACCATAATAATCAAATAAAACTTTAATATAACGCACAAACATTAATTGATATAGCTAAAACTCAAGCACAGGATAATAAAACCTTTTCAGGCAAACAACCGAAAGAACATACAGTCATTTAAGGTATTTTTGAAAACAATGGAACTTGACAGACCCCACATAACAAAAGATTTGACATAAGGCCATGTAGAAGAAGGCTTATCTTTTTTATTAATCAATTTAACAGCCCTCAAAAAAGAACAAATGAAAAAATCCTTCATTCTTATGTGCGGGCAAGTTGATATGAATAAAAGTGATCTTTTAAATCACTTGGTTCCAGAACACCTGAACCAGTATGGTTAACTCCAACTATTTCCTCCAAGATTCTGAGAAAGCCTTCCATCAACCTGCTATTAGGGACTGAACCGAAAATCTTAATGTAAATCATGTCTTCTACTACTGAGTTATGGGCTTTCCCAAAATACAATCTTGTAATGCATTTGAAAAGAATACCCCATATTCCAAGACTGAAAAAGCTAAAGCTGTAAATTTATAGCTACGAATATTTATGGATTTTTATATCCAAATTAGTCAATAACTTCCCTTATCCTTATAGCTATATAGCATTTTGCACGTTTTCTCTAGGTGGATAACTTAAAGGTTATAAATAGTCATTAGAAGTGCAGTATGTTTGTTTGAATATATAAGCTTGTAAATCTAAAAAATGATATGTCCTAGTTTTTCCTACCAGGCAAGAAAGTATCTAATATAATACTCCAGGGAATTAGGAGTGTCATTAGATTTGCAAGCCATATAAAATGGTGCTAAACAGATAAACATAATTCTTCTAGATCAGGAAAAATCCAAAGCCAATCTGACATCTTTCAAAATCAAGTTACTCTTCCCCCCATCCAAAAGAAAACTTACTGTTAGGAACTGTCAGTTTTTACATGAGTCATTTATTTTCATAAAATAATTCTACATCTTTAAACATACAGATTTTTTTTTTCTATTAAGTTGTTGCAAGCTGGGAAATGGGCCTGGAGTAATGATGAACAATTGAGTATCACCTGTCAACAGATGACACCTCACCTTGAAATGACAGATTACCTCTTCCGGTAGTTTCATATAGATGTTAAAAAAGCAGAAGGGAGAGGACTGAATCTTGTGTCTCCCCACAAAGGAGTGACTACCAAGCTGACCTCTCTTCCCTCATGATGTCCAAGAGAAACTATAGGTAGTTCCTGGGTTAAGAATGTCCGGTTTACAGACAATCCATAGTTAAGAACTATTGTAGCAAAACGTGAGTTAAGTACACGACGATTCAAGTTAAATACACAATGGTTTGTGTTTATTACACAATATTACTTATACAATATTAAACAAGAATACTGTTCCGGCTTATGTATAAATGTGACTTAAGGACAGACCTTGGGAACAGAACTCATTTTTAAACTGGGGACTACATGTAATCCTAAAGAAAGAGCAAAACCACTGTAAAACAATTCCTCCAATCCCCAACCCTGCAGATGGTCCAGAAGGACATCATGGTCAAATATTATTCTAGCTGACACATCATTTTTGCTACTGCCACATTTCTTTATTAAAAAAATAACTCTGCAAAACTAGGGTATACCTTTTTATAAACTTATTGCATCTTTATTTTTTTTTAGTCAGTTCATTTTAACCTATACCTCCTGGAAAATATAATAGCAGAGCCTTGTAGAGTAGACAATGACTGTCATAGGTAGTGTATTCATGGAGGAACAATGAAATTAAGAAAAACACAGGAAAGACATGATCACAGGTTAGGTTTAAATGCAGTTATTGACTAAATCAAAATTGGCTCGGTTTGTGCAACATACTAAGCCATATAATATGGCTTAAAAACTACAATGACGGAGTCAAACAATGCACTAGGCTAAAACCAAAGATTTTTTTTCACACAGTTCAGTCTTGCCATTGATCCCAATGACTGCTTATAAAAAATTATTTTTTTTTAATCATGTAAACTTAAATAACACAAAAAATCATGTAATAGAAAGATCTATTGGGATTTTAGTTTTATCATCAATTGTTTCATGTTCTCTGTGGCTTCATTATCTGGACTTTAACTTATAACCTCAGTTTAAATGGCATCCCTCCTCCAACCCTCTGGTTTGTTCCCTTTACCTATGGATATAATTTTGAAGAAAAGCTCAAGATTTAATTGGAGAGAATACTGTACTAAACAGAAGGCAGGTACATTGAGATATAGTAAAGTGCTGGGCTTGACTGAGGAAGACCCAGGTTTAAGTCCATCTTCATTTATGGAGCACACTCACTTGGGGCCAGGTTCTATCTTTCAGCCCAACCAATCAAATGGAACTGTTCCTGTGACTATAAAATAAAAATATTTTGAGGTCTTCAGAATAAAGAACAGGTATAAATGTATGATATAAATAAAAATTACAGCACCGTTTTATTACTTAACGCTTTTAGGTGAAATGAGCCTATGCTGCCAACCACAAATAAAGGTTGGATTGGTAGCCACTACTGAAAATGCATTTGTGTGGGAAATTACTTTTTCCCTCTGTTCATAAAATCAAGCTGGCTGTTTTCAGGTTACAAATAATTTCATTCCTATAGTAAATTTGCTGGCATAAACCATAACCCCCCTCCTATAACAGAAACATAGTAATAGTTTTTGTAGTAAAAGTAGCCAAGAATAATCATAAGGTTAAAAAGTTGAATTTTACCACAATAAAGCAGAAGACACAGATTACTTTATTAGGAAGACTAAGAAAACATTCCCTGCTCCAGATATGATGTTAAATGTAAGGTACAAACATTCTCCTATTGGAATCAGAATTAGATTTTACTGCAGTGAAATTGGCTGGCTAATTATTTATGTTGCTCTGGGAAGCAATCTGAGAAGTACTCAAGCTAGGAGCCATATGTTCCAGGCAGTTGGCTGTATATTACCAGCACCAACCATACTTAATTTCATAAACCTATGTGTTCTTTACTGTATTTAATCAATAGTTGTACTCATGCAAGTATATAAAGCATGGCAACTTGCAATGTATGCAGATACCTTTTTAATTACTAAATCATAATCATGATAATTCAGTTCAAACTTGAATTGCCAATTCAAAGTCCTGGTAAAAAATATCTCCTAATTCTGAAGTATGTTTATCTCCAGTTAAACTTTTAGGCTACAGTGCTATCCATGGACGTTAAGAATAATGGTTTTTGCTTATTCTTAATCATAAAATGAAGAGAGTTTTCTATTAATTCCTAGAAGCATGCTGTTACATATTTAATTCCAGCCGAAGTCATAATATTTTTAATGTATTCTACTTATATTCGATACCTAATCTTGAGTTCAGCCATTTAGTAAAATTGCAAGGTACAGTATATACCAGGGACAGGCAACTTTTCAGCAATCAGTACTACCATTTCTTTTAAAAAAAAAAATTGGGCAGCCAAGGACCATAATGTTTAAGGAAGTGACATAAGAACATCATACTGTACATGTGGATGGACTTGATACTCTGAAAAAAAAATGGTCCATTTTTAATTTTTAAAATTACTTTTTTAAGTGTATTAAACCAATGGCCCGCATAGACTTTTTGTTTTTTTTGTCACTGAAAATTAGTGGGTAATCTCACCTCTTTTATTTATAGATTACCTGCCAAATTGGAACAGAACAATTTCTGGAGGCTCTAAGGAGTACAAAACACAGGACTTAGGGAACCACATGTAGCCTTCAGGCTGTTGCAAAGATAATTTGCTGCACAGTTCATTCTGTGTTTCTCCCACACTGCCAATATCTTGTGATTCATTCTTGGCATTACAATATCCTCTACTCTGGGGCCAGATGCACACTTCCAGATCCCAAAGGTTCTTTTTTCTGTACAACTTCGCTATCTTGTCTACCCGTATAGTTTCCTGACTTATTAAGCATCAAATGTTTCATGAAAGTAATTGTTGACCTGCCCAGTCACTCTGGGAATTCCCTCATAAGTTTCAGAAGTAAAGCCATTTTGCTCAGTTATTAGAGATTGCTATAGATTGCTAAATCAAGGACCCCTACCATGTAATGTGTTGTCAATATTCTTTACATATTCTTATTTTGGAATTGCAGCCCCACTATCTTCACCAGCACCATACCACAAATGAGGAAATTAGAGACAGGTAAAAATTATTCAAGGGGTCTTATCTATCATCTCACACACCTTAGGGGTCTTATCTATCATCTCTCAGAACTCCTCAGAAAATCAAGACTATCCCCCTTCCACCTCAGGATTATCTTATCTTATCTTATCTTATCTTATCTTATCTTATCTATTTATTTATTAAATTTATAATCTTACAGAGAGGCTGCTCATGAGCAGTCCTACCCAACCCTGCCAACCCCTTTGTTCCAGGATGCAACTAAGATCTCAGCTGCGCTGACCACCAGGGACTCAGGAAACTCCCAAGCTCTCTCTAGAAATCAAACTGACCTATCAGGCTCCTGGGGCACAATAATCAAATAGACCTATCCTTCCTGCAGGGGGTGGTAGGGGCAGGATGTATCACCAGATATCACCATAGCCAGAAAGTGATTTGGCTATTATAAGGACAAATGTTAATAACCCTTACCCTCAGATCATGTCTCATCTGCCCCTTAAAAAAAAAAAAAGACAGAATATTTGATCACTTGTGTCTGTTGGGCCTTCAACGACCTGGCCAAATCCATGGTGGTCTTGATGACAAACTCCCAAGCTGCTTCAAACCCTACTCAAAGACTGACATTTCCCAGAACAATCAGCCTACAAAACTCCAGAGCAGCCCAACAATAACCCCAAGCAGTCATACCTGTATCCCAGATGGGCACTACTTTAAGAGGGGATCCCCCCAGATCTCAGTAATCCACATCAGGTCTGCCTCTCATCCATGAGTTTGTGCATGAAGGAAGACTTCTTATAGGCAACAAACAACAGCCATAAACTAGGGCCACTGAAAATCTGGTGATCTGGTACCAGAATGAGCATAGGGCAAATTGCTGTAAGATACCAAATCCCCTTTCCCCAAGAGCAACCTGTCTTCTGATCTCATATCTTCCTCTGCTTGTCACCATCAGAAAGTTTCTTCTTACCAACCCTCAGACCCATATTAATCCAATCTTCTCCAGTCTCTAAGGATCCACCCCTAGGTACTGATGTGAACATTTGTGTACAATGCAAGGCACTGGTGAACAGCATTTGTAACAAGGAGTAACTTGTTAATTAGTCAAATCTTATTAATTTCAAATATTTATATCACAAAAACAGAATTTTGTGAAAGTATGGTTTGCCTTGTTTCTGTACACTTGAGAAGTAAAGAGCTGGTTCTACTTTAGCAGAAATAGTAGCTCACACATGAATGAAACAAAAATCAAAGAAGTTTTCTCTCAATAAGTTTGTAAACATTCAACCATATATATGTTGAAGATAAAAGATAGCACTGCCTGATTCCCTGTAACAATCCTGTAACAATGAACTTTGATACAGCTTTTTCACAGCTATGCATAAAACACTGTAACCTTTTTGCCTTTTATGCATGATTCATAAACTACTGTGCCACAAAAACAAAGACCTTTAAACAGAGTTAACTCACTGGGCCAATCAGTCTTTATCTGTTTTGCCACATGCATGCAGAATTATTACTAATTACCAAATATCAAAAGCTTTAAATAAACACAATATAATTTAGTCAGGTACAAGGCTATCCAGAGAACCGCAGTGTCATTCAGGAACCTCAGTCCTGGGCATCCATATCCAGACTGAGTGTTGCATCAACTACACCAAATTGATCTTTCTCAAACAGAACAGGGAGTTAAATATTTGGCACCAATCATTATAAACGAGTTGCTGAAGAACCACTTCTGGACAGAAAAAAACAAAATTAATCCTTGAGGGATGTTAATTTTAAAGTTAGCACTTAAACATAACTATATAACTGAGCTATACCAACTAAACTATGATGATAAACATGTATTTTTAGCAATTACACCTTATAATGAGTAAAACTAAGACCAGAGAAATTCAGTTGTTATGATAGAACTGTGAGCACTGCTAAAACTATTCTTTCTAAAGTGCTATCTGAAACAACTGTCCAAAAATGAAAAAGAAGAAACTTAATAACAAGGTTTTCCTGAGAAAAATTGACATTTTTTACTCTGCAGAATTACTGATGTCTCCTTATGGAAGGGGGAGAAAGAAGTAAAAGTATTATCAAAGAGAGGCATTCAGTCAAATAAAAAGTTGCCCTCTCCCTTCCCATACAAATATTTGCAAGGATACTTAACTTAGTCAACCACTAACCCATTCAAATCTCATTACTTGTGGTTCTGGTTGCATCCAAACTAAGTGGATCAAAGATCACTATTTTGGAAATACTGAATGCCTAGTTATTTTATTCTGGAAATACTTGATCCATGAGTCCTTGTACCTTATTGGTAATACTTCATGCCATTGTCATTCTCTTCCCCGCTGACCAAGCCCATTTTACACAAAAACTCTCAGAGTTTTTCTTCTTCTTTCCTAGGAGGAATCAGCCTCTACACCAGTTTCCAAACTGTGATATGTACCTCCCTTGGGGAAATGCAGACTGAGCCCAGGGAAGGTGTGAAGAATCTTTTAGTCATACACTCTAACAATAAACCCACCTTTCCCAAAGTTTCATTGTATTGTTTTCATTGTGCATTTGTGTTCATTATGGGGTATTAGGATTTTTAGGGGAGGTGTGTACATTAAGATTACACTAAAGGGAGGTATGATGGCAAAACGTTTTGGAACCCCTGCTCTACTCCATGCTCAGAGCTTGATTGTCTTCAAGCTGTTCAAGATGTTCAGAAGATGTCTCCTTCTCTTCTTTGGTGGAGGCGTGAACAAAAAGACTTTAAGTTCAATTCATAATTCAAATTTTAAATTTTAGGACAAACTGTTTCTTGTAACTCCAGGAACAATTAATTTTTTTGCAAGTTTCATAGTGTCACTTTAACTTGATTGTACTGGACTGTAAGAAAAGAGAAATCATCTTTTTAGAACTCTCTCTTTGTTCCACTTCTTTTACACAATAAATCTTAAAGCATATGATATCAACATTATTTCTCAGATATGCAACAGCTTACATGGTTTATTTACAAATGTATACTTCTCTTCCTAAAAAAAAGCAACTATTATTTGAAATACACAACACTGACCCAGTATAAAAGAACAGTTTTTCTTAATATAAATTATTTTTATACATATAGACTGTTTCCAAAATTGCTGACTATATATTAAAGTTGAAAGAATATCTTTAAAAGAGTAATTACCAAATCAATTAATTTGATAATTACTTAATAACTGTTTAATACGTTATCACATAATTATTTTAATAAAATTAAAAAGTAATTTTAAAATAAGATTTTATGCTTCTTGATGTATTAAAGTTATTCAACAGAATATGGCCTTAAAAAAATAATATCCACATGGTTGTCAGCAGACATCAATCTAAAATGAATTAATGAGCCCTTTCTAAAATTCAGAGTAAGTCCATAGCTCAAAGTTTGAGAATCAAGTGGTTTATTTATTTATTGCCCAAACCTAACACCACTGAAAGAATTACTTTTCTTCAGGGGAGGTTCACACAAGTTCATGTATCATTTCTGGGGTCAAAGTTCTCAAAGTTTAGCATTCCTGTATTGAATAACATTATTAAATAGCTGTAGGAAAACTGTGGAACAGTTTGTTTTGAAATATATATACTAAGCATGAGCTTTTTCAGGTTGAGGGACATTTCCTTTATGTGGTATAATGGGAACCATATTCCAAAAAGTAATAGGAATTAGAATAAAGAAGTGGGGAGGGCCAGAACTTAATATGATTATTCCTCATGCAGAGTCTTCCCCTTTTAAATACAACTCAGGGGCAATTTTGGAAGTCTTCTGGGCACCATAAAAAGGCTTTCTGGGGACACATGCAGGCATGAAGTCTTTATAATTTTTCCAACTTGGCACTTTAATAGGATGATTAATTCAAAATAAACATATTCACTCTAATCCTGAGAATATAAAACAGAGTAAGTGTTTGGGGATGTACTTTCAACAGCTGATGAAGGGAAGATAGTGGACATGTTCTCATTCCCACTGCATCAAAATATGTTGAAACAAAAGCAGTCACTGTAGTGTGAATTTAATATTCTGGGAACAGAGCTTCAACCCCAATGCAAATGCTAGCATAAATGCATAAATAGCAAGGGAATATATCACAACTCAGTAGTCATTAGATTGATAACTTTGGTTAAATGGTTTACTATTTACCTTAAAAAGTGGTATGCAAGCAAATTCATATGCTCTCCAGTAATCTGAGATTGATTCATGAGATGGAGTATTAGGGAAGGGAACAGCATTAATGACCCCACCTCTCCACTCTTGTGCATATTCTTCAAAGTAGTATTGCCACTGGAAGAGTAAATTATGCTATTTGTATGTTTCTTTTATATACTACCAAAATTGTGTGCCTCCTGGTAGTTTACAATCTCAGATACATAATACAGTAATATATTACTAGCAGGACTGCCTCTCCCTGAGGGTATCTAGGTTAGACAGGGTGGGCACACTCCAGGTCCTCTCCCTTATATGTTCCCACCTGATGGGACCTCAGAGGCACACCTTCTGGGTGGCCACTCCAGCCCTTTGGAACAGCCTTTCATCTGAGATCTGAGGTATCCTTACCCTTTTAGCCTTCTGGAGGGCTATGAAGACCTGGTTGTTCCCACAAGTTTTGGGCTAGGATGGGGATTGAGCTGAGAGGATGTTTGGTCTAACACCTGGGAGAAAGGGTATTTTGTTTTAGCCATGTTTTTATGGATTGTTGTGAGCCACTTAGAATCATTATATGAGATAGGCAGCCATATAAGTACTGAGTACTTATATGGATCCAAGTCTTTAAAGGTTAAAACCAACATTTTGAATCATACCTACTGGAAGCAGCAGCAATATAAATATTACATGGCTGTAATAACTCTCATGCTTGATGCCATATTTTGCATCAACTGAAGTTTCCAAGTAGTCTTCAAAGTCAGCCCTGTGTAGAACACATTGTTGTGAACTATCCTAATTGTGATGAAGACATGAGTTACCATTACTAGGCTTCTGGTCTAGGTCGCATTGCAAAGCTTGGCAAAGCCTCCTGAATGAGATGGTGCCAGGTGGAGAGGTTTAGATCAGTATAGTAATTCTTTGATGTTGTTGTTTTTTCTTTGTTATCCAACCTGTGTCTGGAATTAGCAAGTTCTCAGACATAAAAGTATGTGTTTTACAGAAACCCTGTCAAAATAATCTACCTATTCTGGGTAAAGACAGAGATAATTGTTATCACTGTTAGGCATTGTTCATTGTTGGATGAAAAGCAAAAGGACAAGGACAACTCATTCTAGGCTTTTTCGGTATCAATTTCAAGATTATCTTCAGGATGATAGTTCAAGAGCTCATAAACTTCCTTTCTACTGCTTCTCTAACCATAGGAAGACATATATAACCAAAATGGGAGAAAATTTACTTAGGAAAGAACTCAAATCTAAGACACGCCACCCAGAGTCGCTGTGGCAAGAGGGACAGCCATATAAATCTAAATAAATAAATACATTTATAAATACATTTCTCTACAGTAAATTGTTTCTGCCCATACTGAGAATGAAGAAGCCGCCTATGAGCCTAAGGCCTCCTAATTTATCTCTGGGAGTAATAAGTACATGGAGGGGAAAGAAAACTAGAGAAGTGTTATCATTTAAACGCTAGTAAAATATCATTCAGAAAAAAAGGGGGTAGTTTTTCTTGTTCAGTGACATAATAGTGTTATTTAATTAAAAGGTGATGAATAAGACTAAACCCTTAAAGCATATTTGTAAAAATAAAATCTAGGAGGTCAGGATATAAATTTAAGAAACAAATATTGCAAAATGATTTCCCCATAAAGGTTAAGCTGCTTGATACCTTTAGCTTTTACAATGCAGTATTGTCCTCTGGCTCCAACATATTTTAATATTAGAATGGAATGAGCCTATATGATTTTTTTTTTTTAAAGCCCATCAGTAAATGATTCATGGTGGTGATTTTAAAGAAATTTCTTTTTTTCTGAGATTCTGCATCTGGATAAAACTGTAGTCACAAAATCATTTCAGATTGAGTGCAGAATGATTAATGTTACTAGATGCTGTATTATAAAATAAGCAATATGGGATATTCACATGCAATGGATTCACATACATATTCACAGCTCTGAAACAGCTGTGAACACTAGCAGTGAAAAAAAATACAGGACAAATTGTGGAAGGGGGAGAAAATATAGCATAGAAATTTGTCTATTAAACATGTTCTACACGGCCATGAATTTTTATACTACTATCAGATCATTTAAGATAACTACACTAATACACACATATATCCTATCTCAATGTTATTAACTCTTGACCTGTAAAGAAAGTAGATTTGGCAGTTTATTTAATAAATAGCTACACATTTCTTTAGTAATGTTTTATAACTCTCTTTCATATTATTCCTGTTTAGAGTACACACCCTGTTTTATTCCACTGTAATTTTCCCATTTATCACCTACACCCTATTTTATTTCACTGTAGTATTTGACTAATCATTTGTATTTGAAATTTTACACAGAACTTCAACAAAGTAACATGTAAATTCAAAATACATGACATTTATTCAGGAAAAAAACTGTTAGGTTCCTAGCACCTAAGAGGATCTTTTATGTCAGCCCTTCCAACATGAGTTAGAAGTTAGCACTTCTATTAGTTATTCAAATCTGAAAGTAATAGTATTCAGCAACAATTCTGGTGCACACATACCTTAGTGTTTTGTCTTCCCATGATTCTGACTCACTATAACATAATGCTAAAACCTAAAGATTAGGCAAGAACATTTTTATCCTTACTTTTTAAATCAGTAAGGGTGATTCCAAATGGACACTTTCTACTCCTTCCAATCAAAACAACATTAAATAGCCATTTTACATAATTCCTAAGACAAAAATATTAAAAATATGGCAGGAAAGGAGATTACAAATGAAAAACAGCAATATCTGTAACTTCCCCCTAAATACGATTCCATATCTAAGGCAAGGTGCACCATAAAATACCTCTTCTGGAACTATTCGTCCTGAATGACACCTAATAAGATTAACTCCATTATGTTTTATTACAATTCAAAATACACGATTAGGAAGCAAATACAACTGATCCCAAAGGAATTAATTGATCTGTATGACTTGTATGAAACCTGGCCATAATTAATATCTCAACCTTCCAGTAAGTCTTTCTCCAAGCAAATAGATATCCAGATGAGGTATGAGTAAAATTTTTGTAACCTAGTATTCCTGGCTCTACTAGTCCTTGATGGCTTAACAGTGAATGAGATACTCACAAATCCAAATATATGAACTTTAAAATTAGCCTTAATTATTTTTTTTTCAAAAACCGTTTCTTTCTTTAAAATAGTTTGATCTAATGTTATTCTGCATAGCAGGCAGTTAAACATACTATTAAAACTCAACTGCTTTGTGTTAATATATTGCATTAAAAGCAACTAATTTTATTTATTTAGCGTATTTATATAGCTGCCCATCTCACATAAAAGTGACTCTAATAATACAAACAGATCACAATTGTTGGCTACCACAAAGTGATGAGATTAATAGTGAGAATCAAAAATGACAAGTCTTGAACATTGTTTTTTATCTTCCTTTTTTTTTTTTTTTTAAATCTGCGCTCAGTCGTTATCGACTCTGCAGTGACTGCTTGGACGAGTCCTTGCAGTTTTCAAGGCAAGTGTTTCGGAAGTGGTTTGCCAGAGCCTCCTTCCTAGAGCAGAGCCCAGCTGGTGTGCGCAGGAGGCGGGGTTTCCGTTGCTTCGCGCCCTTTTCGGGCGCGCGCAGTTTTTCGCGCTTACCAGCAACCGCTCCCGACTCCTTTTTGCAAGGCGCCGCCAGCATATCTTCCTATAGTGTAGTTCTATTCAACAAGCTAGCCTCAAAATATATTAGATTCCATCTAGCATAATATTCAGCCAGTATGGTTAGAATTATAGGAAAATATGGGAAACTATGGGAAATGTACATATGCTATTCTTAATATTATATAGGCCTTGCTTGTGGTCATTCATGCCTTAGTTACTTCCTGTTGGGATTACTGCAATGCACTTTACATGGGACTGCCTTTGAAGACTACTCTCCAAGGTAATTTTGTTTTGTTATCCCAGACTTTGTTTTTGTTTTTTAAAAAAAAAGGACATTAAAATGCAAACATATTTGTTAACAAAATCTTAGATAATTCTTGCATATATTGGGGATGGGTTATAAAGTCTTTTATTGATAAATGGCTTATCAGAAATATGTTCAAATAGACTGGGTAAGAGCATGGAAGGAAGGTAACATGACAACAGGTTTATAGGAAAAAATAGTCAGAAGTCATAAACCCATACACAAAATTAGGGCAAATTTAAACCTTATAGATTATCAATTAGTGAAGGGAAGAAATATCAATCTTATTTTTATATATTACTTTTCTTTCTAATTAGTTCTGATTTTATGTATATTACATTTAAAACAAAAAGTTTCTTGTCTTCAGTTAGAAATGTATAATTTCCAGAAGTTTTTGAAAAAGTATTTTAAGTAAAAGGAAACTTGGGAAAAAATGTAATATTTTTAGTACCTTTTACAGATACATTGGATATATAAAAACCAACTTACACATCATGCTAATCCATAAGCAAAGAGCCCTCAAGGATTTATTTACAGTAAGTATGCTGTTCAGTAAGCAAGCTACAAGCATTCAGATTTAACCAGAGAATGCAGCAATATTGTATTTTTAGGTTTTGTTCTAGCCACATCTGGAACAAAAATGCTTATCTCTAAACAAACTGTGAATGGATATTTTGCTAGCCATTATCACCCAGGTGACATTAAAAACAATCACAAGCTGGTGCAGTTTTGCTAATTAAGCTTTATGGCTTAATGTAACTTGCACATAGGTTCAAAATGTGTTATATATAACTGTATAATATAATAAAATCATGCTTGAATATTAAGTTTAAAAGTTTGGTTGATTCAGACATTTAAAACTGGGGCTTAATTAGTAATTTTGTCACAAAATATAAGATTGAATTCTTGTCCATCACAGCTTACATAGATTATGTTAATTCGTTTCCCTAGTTAAAAAGAGGTTTAATATAACTAATTCAGAATGCAATTTTCAGTGAAGTAGCATACAGCGCTTACTTTCAGCAGCTCTGGCCTTTTGTGGACTTCACAGGCAGACTCACAAGACCAAGAGGAATTCCCTCCAACTCCAAAACTTGTAGCCAGCAGGTTAATCAGTTCCATCTTTTCAATTTAGTCTCTAGCAATATTTGGAATGCTGCCCAGTCTACTTACTTATCTCATCAAACAAACAAACAAGAGAGCACTCAAGCTATAAGCAAGCATCAAATGACACTTTCTTTCCTTGTGAAAATGGCTAAGACCTCCTCCTCAACCCCCATGACTAAGGCAGTAATAAACACTGCTCTTATAAATACTCTCACTTTAGTTTAGAAGTCATAATGATCCCATGTAGAAAAATCTTTATCTTGCATAGTTTTATAAATTATTTTGAAGGAGTAAACTGCTTCAATATATTAATACCATGCCTTAAGCATTTTTAATACAAATATTCCATAAACCTTTTGTATTTTTCCAAATTCTTTGGGAGAAAAAAACATAACAAAAGACAAAGAAAACAGAAAAAACACCCCCCCTCACACCCTTCCTCCATTCTTCTAAGTGTTCTCCCCAGGCTTCACAACTTTATCACATGACCAACACTATCTAGAAAATCATATTTAATATAATATGGAAAGCCATATTTAGAAACTGTGGATTGAACACCAATCTTTTCAATGAATAATATTCTTTTCTATTGCTACCTAAATTGAATTCACTATACATCATGATCAAAGTAATTTCCACCTCATAGAATTACCAAAGCGGTATTTATTTCCGGCATCACATGAATTTGAACATTTACTTAAAGTAAGAAAAAAAACTTGGCTAAAGTATCTGTAGTGAAGAGCAAATAGGTATCAAATGTTACTTTTATGAAAAAAATAAAGGCTCTTTCCAGTAAATAAAGAGGAAATAAAACAAGGCCACCTAAAATGATTTTTTAAAGGCAGCTACTCTACAGATACTACCAAGAATTCAAAGCTCAGAAAGATAGCGCCATTGACTATTTTCACAGTTAATACTTTAATTCAATGTCACAACTTAAGATGAATTTAAGACTTACTTCTTTAAGATCTACTCCTTCTATATTGACTGTAATCAAAGTAATTTACACTATTTCAATAACATTAATAACAATAACTCACCATGGAATGATACGCTGGTGATACACTGGTGTCTGGAGGTTGTAGGGGTTTGGATGGGGAACAACAGGCTTCAGCTCAACCCTAGCAAGACTGAGTGGCTCTGGGTTTTGGGGCCTGCAGATTCCAGGGATTTATCATCTTTGGCTCTGGATGGGGTGGCACTGCTCCAAACAGACCCAGTGCACGACTCCTGCTCAAAGATCAGGTGGCAGCCGTGGCCAGGAGGGTCTTCATGCAACTTTGTGTTGTGCACCAGTTGCATCCATTCCTGGACTGGAAGGCTCCACTCTCAGTCACTCATGCCCTGGTCATCTCTTAAATGTATTACTGTAATGCGTTCCACATGGGGCTGCGCTTAAAGAGCATTCAGAAGCTGTAGTTGATACAAAATGCGGCAGTGCAGGCAGTTATGTGTGCTCCTTGATCAGCGCATATTACCCCTCTGCTCCATGAGCTGCACTGGTTGCTAATGTGCTTTCGTAGTATGCTTCCAGGTTCAATTCAAGGTCCTAGAAATGACCTATAAAGTGCTACAAGGCATGGGACTGGGTAATCTGAGGGACTGCCTCTCTCCAGTTACATCTTTCCATTCCATCAGGTCCAGCAGGAGAGCCATGTTACAGGTCCCACCCAAAAAAGAGTGTTATCTGGAGGGACCCAGGAAGAGAACCTTTTCTGCTATGGCGCCCTTTAGAATATCATTTCCCTGAACCTTAGACTGACCCTGATGGCCTTTAGGAAGGCCCTAAAGACATGGCTTTGCTATTGTGCTTGGAGGTCTGGTAGTACAGGAGAGCTTTTACAATGGCTGTGTTCAATATGACATGATGATGGGCTTTGCTGCTGATTATGGTTAGT
The DNA here is from genome assembly GCF_059951505.1 of Python bivittatus. Lineage (NCBI taxonomy): Eukaryota > Metazoa > Chordata > Lepidosauria > Squamata > Pythonidae > Python > Python bivittatus. Next base: position 22,892,009 of record NW_028277056.1, read on the forward strand.
TTTTGTTTTAATGTGGTTTATTAGTGGTTTTTATATGTCTGTATATCTAATTTGGTTGTTTTCAACTGTGAGCCACCCAGAATTACTCAGATGAGATGGGCGGCTATACAAATAAATAAATAATGGTTCCTCTATGCTAGTATTTTAACATTAACTACAGTGTTCACTCAAAAAAATATCTATATATTCACCCACCTCATTTTGTAAAAACTGTTTCTTACATTTTCTATTTTCCTTCTACATTACTCTTAATACTGGGAAGGAGAGAGGGAGAGTGGTGGCACAAGAAGTAAGACTGTGACTACTGAACTGTATATCCCAGTCTCACAGCACTAACTCTTCTCAGAGAGAGTAGAACTTGTTTTACAACAATTTTTCCTACCCTCTCCTTGACCTTATTTTTTACTTGCATTCCTAAAGAGCTGCAAAGGTACATATGCAGTCACCAGACTTCTTAAAAAAACATAACTTGGAACAGCAACATCTCTTCACTTCTGTAGCTCACATTTTACAGATAAAATACATGTGACCCTTCAAACACCATTTTCCTGTCACTGTTCTACAATGTTTTAGCGTGTAGCACTTCACTCTGTTCTAACACCGCAGACACTATGTTATATTCACTGGCAGGTGCCATATTATTATTTATTTAACAGAATTTTTAAGAGTGCCACAATCACATGACTCTGGATGGTGTAAACATCAACATCAACACAAAACAATTCTGTCATGACAAATGCCCTACCCAACCAATAAAACAACCCTGAGCTGAGGAACACAATACATAAAAAAGACTGTCATTCAACACCATCAGCTAGGCATCATGCATCAAAAGCCTACTTACAAAGAAAGTGAAGGGGCCAAGTATATCTTTGGAGGCAGCAGAATGCTGGGGCAATAATGTCCTCAGGCTTAAGCATGTCTTACTTCTTGCTGGGTTGGAACTTTGAGCAAGTCCTCTGTAGGTGACTAGATAGGATAAGTATATTCACCCTGAACAAGTAACCTGGCACCATGCCAAGTAAAGCGTTATAAGCGAAAACCAGCAATTTCTACCCAGAAACCTACTGATAACAGCAACTCTAAAACAGGCATTATTCTACAGTAGCAGGTGTCATCTACTAGCAGTCAAGCTGCTGCATGCCATACCAACTGTAGTTTCTAGGTCATCTTCAAAGACAACCCCACACAGAATACACTGCACATCAACCAAATGGTGATATGGATATAATCACTCTTGCCAAGACCTCCTGATGCAGATAGAACTGTAACTACATGCCAGCCAAAGCTGAGCAATCTTCATACACTCCACCCCATTTATGGCTTCCACTTGCTGTTCAAGAAAGAGCTACAATTCCAGGAGGCCCCCTGTGTCACAGACTTGCTCTTTTGGGAAGCATGACACCATCTAGAACTAATACCAGAACTGATATTTCTGGGAAGCCAAAATGAACAGCATCTTTGTCTTCCTTGGGTTTAATCGGAGCTGAGTTTGTTTTCCCCTAACCCTAACCCTAACATTTAAAAAATCAGGCATAGCTGTGCCTTTGCAAAGAAAGAGGCTCCAGTATAGCTCCTACCACAAACCTAAAAGAATTTAAATGCAAAAGCAGCAAGACTCCAGAAGGCTCAAATTCATTTGAAAGATACAGTATCCTGAACTACTTGTTGACAGTTGTTTTATATAGGTAAGTCACAGTGAGATTACTTGCAGAAATAACATTTGCAATGGGAATTCAATAGAGTTTAGAAGTCACTGAATGGCACAACAGGAAGGAACCAGCCAAGATGGAACTAGTTACGCCTTTCTTTTCCCATCAGTGAACCCAAAAAAACACAAACATGTCTATTTAAAGATTATGTTCATGCATCACTATATCTGACATAATTTGCTAAATCATTAGCAGAACATCTCTCAGTAGTACAGTTAACAGAAAGTCCCTATAGCTGACGCAATGGGGCTGCTCATTCTTTCCTCACTTCCCAGAGATCCCAAGGCAATATCTGATTATGTCACTGTTGATATTTTCTTCTTCCAGTACCAAACTGGCACCATTCAAACTGAGGTCTGCATACAATAAATACAGTTTAATCAGTATCATTCTCTCATTTAAAAGTCAATCTTCTAATTTACCTATATTGCCAAATGATTTTCTTAATCATGGTATTTCTACTTAGGAAACAGCAGTAGTTCTGCAATTCTAGTGGCTTAATCACACTTTGACAATAGCATATTTGCACATTTGGGGACTGACCAACAAAAACAGGAACAGGAAGATCTATCTGACAGTTTACAGTGATAGCAAGTATGGAAATGGAAAATTAAAGGCTCAGGACTTGAAAGAGTATGGCATAAAGGGGCAGAAGGATATTTTCTATAATTAGGGGCAACTATTCAAATTGATAAGCAAGAAATTCACATATCAATTGACAGTACTGGTATAAGAAGTCACTTGGTAAGGTATTAAGATAAAGACTGCCACAAGTTAAATGAATCTCCTGGTGACTTTCCTGACATTTAGCTGGTCCAGAATGTAGCGGTGCGGCAATGATGGGCATGCCTCTATATGCCCATATAACACCTCTGCTTCACGAGCTGCACTGGTTGCCAATTTGCTTCCGGGTGCAATTCAAGATGCTGGTCACTATGTATAAAGCCCTACATAGCATAGGGCCTGGTTACTTGTGGGACCACCTGTCTCCCATAGTATCTGCCCCACTGGTTCAATCTAGCAGGGTTGTCATGCTCCAGGTTCCATCAATTAAACTATCCCACCTATTGGGACTCTGGAAATGCACCTTCTCTATAGCAGCGCCTGCCCTGTGGAATGAGGTTCCCTCTGAAATTTGAACAGCTCCCACCCTACTGGGATTTTGAAGGGCCTTAAAGACCTGGCTCTTTACCCAGGCCTTTGGAGAGGACGACTGATGTCCCTTTCTTCCTTTCTGGTCGCCTCTGCCATCATTGTTCCTTTCTCTCATGCTGTTCTTGTGTTTTCTGTATTGTTCTCTGTTTTTTAAATGTTTTAATGATTGCAAACCACCCAGAGTCGCTGAAAGTCAGGCGGCTTCTTCTTCTTCTTCTTCTTCTTCTTCTTCTTCATCTTATTATTATTATTATTATTATTATTATTATTATTATTACCACCACTACTACTACTACTACAGAAATGGTTTGCTATTGCTTCTTCCAAGTTGTTTTTTTCAACTTCTCAGCCTAGCCTATAGCTGTGGGATGTCCTGGAAGTCTCTTATCCAGGAATTAATCACATTCAGCCATGCTGTTTTTCTCAAGATTACCCAAGGTAACCTAGATGCTTCCACTACCTCAGATGGGCTTAATTGAATTATTAATAATGATAGTTAAATAGGAACTTTATGTTCTAGGGTAACAACACTGTGTAACAGTTGCTTCCAATCTACAACAAGCACATCTTGTTGGACATCACAAAACATGTTGCAAAACTAAATGGATGCTTGGTTTGAATTAACAGAGTTTCTTATTTTCAAATAAATTTTCTTACATTTTAGCTATATATTCATAACATAATGGCTTGCTCTAAATTCATTGCATATTTTAGGAATATCTAATACTACAAAAATATTTTGAAGCTTATGATGAAATCATACTTTTTAAATTCATTTCACCTCGGACTAGCAAATACTGACATATATCAGACTTTTAGTTTTAACTGTTGTTTAACTGCACTGAATTACTTCAGTATCACTTCAACTAATCCAATTAATTTATTATTAATTTATTATTTCAAATTATATGGCCACCCATCTCAAATGCATGACTTACAACAATCAAAAATTATATAAAAGAACAAAAAGCAATATAAACCATATTAAAAAAAAATACAACAGGTTCAACAGCCAAGGTATAAGAAGCCAATATAATCACTGTACAGGCTCCACCACACATCTGGATCCCTAAGCCCGGTGGCAGAACCATGTCTTTAAGGCCTGTACAAAAAGCCAGTAAGGTCAGAGCTAATCTAATCTCTGGGGGGATGATATTCCAAAGGGAGAGCACCATGACAGAAAAGGCTCTCACTCTGGGCTCTATCAGATGACATTCCCTAACAGGACCCAGAGCATGCCTCTTCTGCCAGACCTAATGGGACCAGTAGATATCATCAGAGAGGCAATCCCTCAAACAGTCCAGTCCTGTGCATAAGCTTGCACTGCCACAGCAGCAGTTGCGAAGAAAACAACATTGGACATATCTATGTAATCACCAGGAATGAAGTTCAAATTGAGAAATACTTGATTTTACTTAAGCTTTTATTACCTAATATATTTCTATCTCCTTAAATAAACTCAGAAGATTAATTCATGTGAAAAAGTAGCACAAATAGTTTGGATTGCTAAAACTCATTTCAAGTTCATCCATAACTGGAGGAGTCACAGTTACAAATATTTCATATGAGTGACTCTTAACTAAAAGAAGCATCCTTCATTGCTTCCTCTCCAGTAAGGACTCGGTAAATTTAAGATGTTTGCTATGAGGTAAAACTAGACACATATTTAGTATTGTATATCTAGCTAAAATTGTTTAGGATGCAATTTCTGTTTATTTTCAAATATTTATAATCTAGAGACTATAAATTCCATGCTCATGGGTTTCATTCATTAGACAATATATGAGAAAAATCATAATATACCATACATCCAAATAGCAATTGACCATTCTCTCATTCAGTTATGAAGATGGCAGCATTTCTATTCACAGAATACCTAAATATTGCAGCAGTATTACACAGAACATGGAATCAACAAAGAGAAAGAAACATTCCTTCCTATTACCAAACTTCTCATTTTTATACACCACTAAATTAAAACATGTTCTTTAGCTCCACACATTTTCAAATTCTAGGAAAACCATATTTTCCATGGAATGTTGACAATTTTATTTCAGTGGCTGGAAATATGCCTAGGTGAAGAAAATGTGGCTGACTTGATACATAAGTGCAGACACCATAATAAAGGTCACTTAACACAAAACTGAAACAATCCATCAGACTTTTTAGGCCTTAATCTTTAACAATTTTGCTTCATCAGTTATACACCACAAGCTTGGCATGTCTGGAATGTGTAGAAAACCTGATTACATTGGTGAAATGGAAATGATGGAGAAGAATTGTGTTAATACCTTTAACTAAAACATTTAGCAGATAAATTATGCAGTTGAAGTAGCCAGACACATGAAAATACTAAACCTTTCAACATAATGAACATTTTAAATATATTTAAGCAAAGTCAATCACTGTAGTTTTACAATACAGAAAAAAAATTACAGGTGGTCCACGTTTAATGACTTGTTCAGCAACCATTCAAATTTATGACGGCATTAAATGAGTGGTAGTTACAACTGGTCCTTGAAGTTCCGGCCATTGCAGCATCCCCGCAGTCACATGATCACAATTTGGGTGCTCAGCGCCCAGCTTGTGATGACAATGTCACAGCGAGCCATGGTCACATGATCGCAATTACAGACATTCTCTGCGAGCTTCCCACAAGCAAAGTCAATAGGAAAGCTGGCAGGAAATCGGAAGTTGTGGTCCTGTGAGGTCCTCGCTTAATGACCCATGTGGTTCGCACTTAACAATGGCAACCAGGATTGCCTTCACTAAACAATGCAGTCACATGATGTCACATTTTACTACCACACTGCTCCAGTCCCAATTGCCATCGTAAACCAAGGACTACCTGTAATCTCTCCGCCTCCATTTAGTAAACCTTGGATGCAAGGGACAAAATTTTCATCCTGACATCCTTACAACATACAAAAGAACAAATCTACTCCAACTGAAGAAATCTAAATAAAGCATTTAAATTTACATTATTTTGTTGTATTTATGTGCCATGCATCAACTTATGTTATCATTTGCATAATGGCATTGTTACATAAAGACTATATGACTGCAAATGATTTACTTTCAGATTTAATGGACATTTGTGGGTAATGGGTAGCCCCTTATCCCACTGTTCTGTCAAGACAAAGTTTTATTCTGATTAAGAGGTACGTTTAGAAGTAGAATCAGCTGCTAGTCTTAGTTGTCCTGATTGCAAGTTCTTCAACAGCTTCCAATTCCATGATATCATGGTTATTAGTATGATGGCATTAGCATATCATGCTTTACTCCAGTGTTGTTAATAAGATTATATTCAAGCCTCTTATACAGGGCTGGAAAACTTAAAAAAAAAAAAGGTGCAACTATTTTGTAAAATGTAAAATGTTGTAAAATACTCTTGTGACTACTGATGTTCCATTTAAACAATGGCATGAAGATATATCTAAATTTGTGTGCCAAGGTAAAAAAACTGCAAATTAAGTACAAAGTTTTACAAGATGCTAAAGAAAGAGGTGGTTTAGGTCTACCGGATTTGAAATTATATTTTGCAGCTTGTTGTTTAGTTTGGATGAAAGATTGGGTGATTTTGAGAAACAGGAGGTTATTAGAACTAGAAGGGCATGATTTAAGATTTGGGTGGCATGGTTATTTATGGTATGACAAAGTTAAGATTAATGTAGATTTTAAAGATCACTTTATTAGATGTGCCTTACTGAGAAAATAATAAAACTAGGTTGCCCCCAAAGGTTCCTTTATGGTTGTTACCACAAGAAGCTTTTTATAGAAAAGAAATTATAATTAAGCATAAATGGTTAACATATGGTGATGTATTAGAATTTTCTCAAGGAGACTTTGAATTAAAGACAAGAAGGGAATCTCACTACAAAAGGTTATACATGTCAATGGTTTTCATATGTACAAGAAAGATTTAAAATAGAGTTTTTTGGCTTTAAACATGGTAAGACTGAATTTGAAGTAGAATTATGTACTAATGGTGAACATGTTATTGCTAATATATAAACTTTTATTTAAGTTAGAAAAAGAAGATGAAAAAGTCAAAGAATATATGATAAAATGGGCTAGGAGCTTTGGGTATAATATACCAATGGAATAATGTGGATGAGAATACCAACATTTACATTGTGTTATAATCTTAAAGAATTTTTTTATAAAATGATGTATCATTGATACTTGTCACCAGAAAAATTACCTAAAATGGATAAAGGTACTTTGAATATATGTTGGAAATGTGAACAAGAGGGGACTTTTTATCATCTCTGGTGAATTTGTAAAAAAGCTAAAAAAATTTGGAATGAAATACATACCTTAATTGAGAAGATTTTAAAGATAAATATACAATCAAAACCAGAGACTTTTCTTTTGGGTTTGATGGACAAACAACTGGGGAAAAAAACTAACAGAACTTTGTTTTTATATAAGATAACAGCAGCAAGGCTTTTATATGCACAAAGGTGGAAACACTTGGCATTACCTACAATAGAAAAATGCATGGTGAAGTGGATGAAGTGGGCAGAGATGGCAAAGCTGACAGCTTTGATTAGAGAAAATACATTGAGTAATTCTAATGCTAATTGAAAGCCTTTTTTGGACTTTTTATGTGAAACAGAAAAAAATGAAATTATGTTGGATGGATTTGATGATTAGAATCAATAGTGGGCAATAGAAATAATAATGAAAGTTATGTTGTAAACTTAGAGTAAGAGTTTAGTGTAAATTGTTACTTATATCAGTTGTGAGGAAAGTAGGAAGTCATTCTTTTTTGTATTTTTTCTTTTTTCCTTTCTTTCTGTACTTTTGATTTTATTCTTTTTTCTTATTCTTTCCTTTTTTCCTTCTTTATCTTTAATATTAGTTTTTGTTAGTTATTATCTTTATCTTAAAATCTAATAAAGTTATTTGAGACTATTTTGTAAAATGTATTGTGTAAGCAAACTTTGTTAATATAAAAAAACAGTAACATTTTGTAGAACTAGTTTTCTGAATGTAAGATGATGGTGCTCCACAGAATGAAGTACAGAAATGCCAACTATACCCAAATACATATAATTCTTGGACACAATCAGCTTAAGAGCCAATTGTTTCAGTAGGAACTTCTCCTATTAAGGTTTTTATAATTTAAATTACAAGGGGCAATGAATATTCTTTCCAAATCATGTCTGGACAATTCCTAAGCATTCTGTAGCCTTACATTTGTAATTTTAAGAGCCAGTTATGTACACCACTACATGGTTATAAATATAATTGCAGAAGTCAAGCTAACTACTTCAAAAACAGAAAGCATTTTATGCAGAGAACCAAAAAGTGCAATATATTCACATAAGCAATCTATAACACTCATTGCAATGGCTAACATGGCCATTGATTTGCTTTATATAAAGCCCATCCTGGATGCTCAGAGCAGACAGAGCAAAAGACAACCAAGCAGAATATATTTCTAGTATATTTTAATGAAGGTTCATTCAAAGTGAAGCACTTTTTTAAGTTCCCCATTTCAATTATAACATTTAAGAATTTGCAAAACATGTAGTTTCATGCACAGAACAGATGATTTTGGCTGGCTTATAACCAATATAAAACATGTGTGTTTGGTCTGGATATGGAATGAAGCAGGCTATTTTGTTCCAGATACAGAATGAAATGTTACAGGCTGAACAGTTTCAGTGGGGGAAATGTGGGGGAAAATGCCAAGGCTGAGGGGCTTATTTAGTGATGGCAGCTGAGAGATGGCAGAAGAGGAAAAGATATCAGGAAGAACAAGAGTGAAAAGACAAGCCTATGGAAACTGAGACCATTTGTTAGTGGGTGCACAAGCCATGAGGAGGCAAGAGTGACACAATGTATCCTTGTTTCAGAAGGAGGGGAGAAAGGGGCCAATGGACACCAGCTTTGCTCTATCTATCCTGCAAAAATCACTCTGGGACTGCTGTAGGACTGGTTTCAGCTGAAGCACAGAACAAAAACATTCCAAGTTTTGTTTCTGCCAAACAGCAGCCGATCCATAAAGGCTTGCCAAAGCATCCAGAATGAGGGGTTTGCTTTGGGTTTGAAACAAAACACATTTTCCATTCTGTGCACACCCCCACATTATACAGAAGAATATGTTTTAATTATCCTATTAAATGGTGCTTCTCATACAATAATTGACATTCATTCAGAATTAAATCCCAGCATAACATAATCTCAAAAGTATCGAACTACCAATGGATAACGCTGAGTTTACTGCTATCTATTTTATTATCTTATAGGGGGTATTTTTCAAAAGCATCTCATAGTTTCAAGAAGGGTTGTTAGAAAAAATGTAGAATACTATAATGAAAGATGAGAAGATTCCACAGTGTTACAAAGAAAATCAAATAAAAACAATTTGAAGTTGAAATCAACATTGTTTTCAGTCCTTTTTCTCTAATGCTTTGCCCAGACACTTTGAGCAGAAGTTTGAAGCTGTGGTGCAACCTTTATTATAGTAGTGACTTGGTCACAAATTACTGTTTTCCTGTTATGGAGAGTCAAAAACAATCTCCTACCAAGCATGAACTGCAGCTTTGAAAGCTGGGATTCGTATAGATGTACAAAGCAGGAACAGCATACTAATGCCCCAAAGCAATTGCCATTTATTTTTAAAGAGAACCACATAAGCAGTAAAAACATATTACTGTATGTTTTAAATATGAAAACCAAAAATATTTCTTTCGTTCCAAAAAGGAACCAAGTAAATTATATCTCAAAGTTTAGAAACAATTCAGATTCAGACATGTTTGTTCATAAGAATACCTGTAGGTGGTACTCTCTCAAGCATATGCTTTTGCTTCCATTTGTGCAGATTTCAAATATACTCTGATCACTAATTCAGCACTTTACTAGCATGACATATCTAACACTATCTCAGAAAGATGTGGCTCAAGAGAAGAGTGTCTAGAATGTTTATGTTGCACCCAATATACTGTTATTAAATTATAGCTTTCTAGACCATTTGAGGTTATTAAGTACTCTTTAATTGGATTCAAATAATAAAATTGTAACAGGAAAGAAAGCTAATAAAATATTCAGATAGAATAAGTCTAATGAAAATATAATTTTGTTTCATTTATACTTCTGCTCAAGTTAAATTTCAAATATTTATAAAAAGTTAAATAATAAAACAAAGCAGATGATTAATTCTACTACACAAAAGGTGGGATGCTTCTTCCTTTCAGGTCTGGTAGGAAGAACCAGTGTAGTACAGAACTGGGGAGATCCAGATTCAAGTCCACCCTCACCAAAGGAAATTCACTGAGTAACTCTGAGCCAGTTATTCACTCTCAACCCAACCTATGTCACAGGATTGTTGTTGTAGGAATAAATGAAAATAAAATTAAGGGAAACCCCTGTATAAGCAATCTTGAGCTCCTGGAGAAAAGGCTATGAATAAACTTAATAAATGTTAAGTGGATTCTGGCCCACAAAAGGTTATACCATAATAATCTGGCCTTTGATATACCAAAACACTTCTTGCTGTAACAGAAACCAACAGGCCCCCCTTCTGGAAGTCAGCTCGTTGTATTTCTGGAAATAAAGTCAAATGTGAACTTACCATATCAGATGGAACACTGCTAGACATCTTGATACTATGCTGTTAGTTTCAAGAAACACAGAAGAAAAAAAATCTAAAAACCAGCCAAGACAACACAGGAAAAAGATCTTCCAGCTAACCAATCTTTGGTTTGATCCTGGTAAGTTCTGTGCGTTTTCTTCCTCCAGTAAAAGCACCTGACCCACAGCAAGGAAACTGAGAAATGGGGATGAAAAAGAATCCAATTGGTGTTAAAAGGCTGGATCAGAGAGGAAATCACAGGGAAAACAGAGACTCGGATTCTTGTCAGCAGCAACACCAACACCAGTTGTGCCAGATAGACCGGGCAAAAACATACAACAACATGAATTGTGTACGAGCGTTTTTCTTCCTCTCCTGCTCTTCCTCTCCAGCCTAGACCAATAATGAATGACGAAGATGATTCAGAAGATAGTTCTGGGTCCGAGTCACCTCCTCATTAAAAAGAAAAAAAAAAGCGACAGGCACTCAATGAAGTAAAGCAAGCGACCGTCCTCTTTCCCTGAGGCCAAAGTTCTTGGGGGGGGGGCTCTTGCCCGATTCTCAGTAAGTGAAAGTGGGCTGGGGGCTTCTCTTCCTTGGAAAGGCGCTTCCTACAGCATTTACAACACTGAGTTAAAATATATGTATTAAAATGAGCCGGGAAAGAGGGAGGGGAAGGGACAAAGAAATGTTACCCTCCCCCCTCAAACTGCAGCAGCAGCAGCTCAAGGGGGGATTTAAACTGCAGTTGCCTCTCGCAGCAGGAGCAGCAGCCCTCGCCGCCCCTCCGCCTCAGGTCTCGGCTTTCATCGCCGCCGCCGGCTCGTTTCTCCACAGTCCCTCCTCCGTCTCTTCCTCCTCCTCCTCCTCCTCCTCCTCCGGGGTCTCCCTCAGCAGCAGACGGTTAACGGAAGCCCCCCGCAGCTGAGACGGAGGAGCAACTCCTCCTTTCGCCGGCCAGAGCGCCGGTCGAACGAAAAAGGGCTGGGAACAGCTTTCCCCAATGCAGGCTGCTCCTCGGTACCCTTCACCGCCTGCCGCCGCCGCCGCTACTCCTTCAGCCGCCTCTTGTCATCTTCCCTTTCAGCCAACATGGCGTCTGCGCCGAGCGGAGAAAAGGGGACAGAACAGGGGAAAGACGGACCGAACACCCCATCCCCCACTCCTCTTTGGCTCCGCCTCCAGATCGCTATTCGGAGACGCGTCAAGCGCGGCCCCGCCCACTTATTATATACGTGAGCAGCGCTCGCCGTTCGCGCAGCATCCTAGGAATTGTAGTTTTGAAACCTGGCCGTGATGCAACTTTGGCCGCTGGTTGCTGTTGTGGCAGCTCCGCCTTCGACCGCCGTCGCTAAAGGCTTGGAAATTCCCGGTTGCTAAAATCAAAAGCGCATTATCTGACGGGGGTGAGATTTGATTTGACTGGTTTTAGTCATAGGGCTAAAACACTCTCCCTTTCTCTCTCATCCGGAACGTGATACATACAACGTTTCATTGACGGCCAGGGTCAAGGGGCTACAAAACGAGGCGATAACCGGTTCAGGCAATCGGAAAAAATCAAAATACTCGGGATTCAGTGAATAGCCCAGGTCAGGATCAATTCAAATGAGAGGACTCCCAAGTTTGTGGGCAGAAGGCTATAAAAGTGAGAGACTCGTGATTACCAAACCCAATCCGCCGATAAGGAGTAACTCATTGAATCCCAATTAGTTGCCTGAAGTAGGCGGTGAGAGTAAATAGCCATGCAACTATAGATAGCTTGACCTCATTTGTTTGCTTTTGGGACAGGGCCTTTGAGGGCATCTAAAACTTCTTAACTACTAATCGTCTGCCGATTGATCAGATCGAAGCACCCAAGCTGGCTCTAGTTTTCGACAAGGACGAAAACGCATTTGTTGGCAGCCTCTGTGGGTGCTATAAAATCGGCTCCTTCGGTTGCGAAATATCTGCAGTCAACCTGACGTGGTTGAAGGAGCCTCACCCTCAAGAGGTGTATGCCGAATTCAGGGTTACCATGGAGGATGAAACTCACTTGTCCTTGAATAACTAAGCCATTCTCTTGTGTAATAGATCTACTGTAGAGATACGCTGCACACAAGGCGTCTCGTTTTGTTTACTAGGCTGACCTCCAAAAAGAAACTGGCTGGGACTCACAAACCAGTGGAATTTTAAAAAGCTGTCAAGAATGAACTGACTAAAAAAAAATAACCTTCGCAAGTACAGTGGTCACTGTAGCATAAGAAAGCTATATGTCATAAATGGAACGGAAAGAGCGCTATGTCCACTGGCTGGTGTGTGTGTGTAATATACACTTGTGTATTTTAAAAAATCCATTCACAAATGTTAACTCTGTAAAAGTAAGTAAGCATTATTCTCATATGTGTGGAGTGTGTAATATGATTCCAATAGAAGAGAATATGACTTCCCTTAGGTCAGTGTTGTCCAAACTTGGCCACTTTAAGATGAGTGGACTTCAACTCCCAGAATTCCCCAGCCAGCCATGCTGGCTGGGAATTCTGGGAGTTGAAGTCCACTCATCTTAAAGTGGCCAAGTTTGGACAACACTGCCTTAGGTCCTAGAGTTCACAGTAGAGGTGTGATTTTAAAAAATAGAATGGCTCCTAGTTCCTCAGTCTGCCATTTTGACATTTTTGATTGAATGATTGTGTGCTATCAAGTTGCTGTTAATTCCTAAGACCTTCTTTAAGATGACCTGTCCTCAACTGGCAATTCCTGACATTCTCCTTGAAAAAAAGTGGGTATATGCTCAAGTGCATATCATGGAAACAGATTAGATTTTGTCTTCCACTTTAACTTCACTTGGAACTTGTACATGAGCAATTTGTGATCTGTTCCACAGTCAGCCCCTGGCCACATCTTTCCTGTTAGAAATGACCTCTTCCACCTCCTTGCACCAATAATAGTCAATCTGATTTCTGTGTGCTCTTGTCTGGTGTTGTTCATGTATACAGGCAACATTTGGTTGTTTGAAGAATGGGTCAGCAATGAAGTTTTCCTGCTTCTTTTCTGTTTCTTAAGCCATAGAATCCAATTACATTTCCTCCTTCCCCCCCCCCCCATCTTTGGTATTTTAGTATCCAATCACAACCAGTACATCTTGTTTACGTATTCTGTTGATTTCAGATTGAATCTGACCATATAACTCATCAAACTCTTCTTATGTGTCAGTGGTTGGAGCATAAACTTGGATGACCGTATTAAATGGTTGTGTGAAGTCTAATATATTATTCAACCACTGACTGCATTGAATCCAAGTACTGTACTGTATTTGCTATATACTTCCTGACTATGAAACAACACAGTTATTATGAAACAACACAGCTACTTCTTCCTTTTTCATGTTCTGAGTAGTAAGCAGTGTGATCTTCTGACAGAAAGTGTCCAATTCCAGTCCATTTCAATTTGCTGTTGCCTAAGATGTCAATGTGCAGTTGATTCATTTCATATTTTATTGTACTAACCTTTCCCATGTTTGTGCTTCTTATGTTCCATGTTCCCATCATAATTTTGTCTTGGCAGCTTCAGATTTTCTTTTCCTGTGTGGCAATACCAGTAACTAGATGTGCCAAAGGCCTTCCTCTAGCCATGTCATAAACACCATTAGTATTCCAAAACATCCTTAGCTCTTCCTCAGTAGCATGTTGAGTGCCATTCAACTTGAGGGCTTCATCATTCAACATTATATCATCAATCATTTTATATTTTCTATCCATGTGGCTTTCTTGGTAAAATGCAAGATTGGTTCATCATTGCCTTCCCCTGCACAGTTTGAAATGATGCCTTTCCTGTTGACACCAAAGTGATCATCCGCCTTTAGCATCATCCGCCTTTAGCATCATCCGCCTTTAACAAAGGCCCTCCTTGCTTTAGCTGGGCACCTGGGATGGTAACTTTAATTTTGAATGGAAAATGATAAGCCTTGCTCTGAGGCAGCCACATTTAATCCCCTCAGATGAGACTTGAACCTACATCTTCTGCTCCTTTTATGGGTTGATCTTCCCAAATTAGGTACAAAGGACTTCACAGGGGGTAAGCCAGCCATTATAGTTTCCTGCCTACTGCCAAGATCATTTCTATTCTTATGCAAGTGCATCTTTTCCTCTGAAAAGCCTTTCTTCTCCTTATTGATTCAGAAGGCCAGACTGCTATATGCAGTCACTGAAATGACTGAAGTGAGGTCCTAAATGTATTCACTAATTGCTAAGCAATTTTAAAACAACAACCACAATAGTTTGTTGAACAAGCCATGGTTGTCTGGTTTTGCCTGATTCACCTCAGGCTTCATATACAGCACTATACTGTAATTTTCTTAAGCAAGATTTATTGAATAAGCCATGAATGACTGGGATTACACATCATGTTAAACCATGGTTTACATACCACAATGCCCCATAAATAGAGTAAGCTAAATTCTATTGTATTATGATGAGCATTCTTGCCAAAGCCATAACTGGGGGATTTGTGCATTTTACTAAATTACCTCTATCCAGATCACATGATGCTTTAATGCATATCTTATCAACCTTTATTTATTGGATGTCAAAACATTAAAAATTTACAAAATAGCAGGATTTCATCAATCTCATCTAAGTTCTCATGCCATTTTTACTTATAGATATTGATTGTTTTCATTTTTAGTTTTTAATTCATTTTTAGAATGTGTATTATGTTCAAGCTAGGCTAATGTCTTTATAATTATCTATCATCCAGGATTCAGGACAAGCTGATCAACAATATTACATAGTATTAATAATCAACCAACTGAGTATCTGTTGTGTCATGAGAAATCATCGAAGGGAGAACCAAAGTAGGAATTGAATTTCAAGCCATAAATATTGAAATTTAATAGCTTTTAGATGCATATGAGTTATAAAAATTAAATCAGGTTAAAACTCAAAATCTTTCATATATATATATTTCAATACACATACATACATTTCAATATACAGTACATACACACACACACACACACAATGCAGTATAACATTAAGTACTTTCTTAATATATATTGCTAGAACTAGGGCTGATTTCCATATTTCTTCACATATTTCCCACAAGCACTATGTAAATGAAGAAAATCCTGTTGCTTAATTGGCCCAAAGGATCATATGATACATGGTTTCCATTTTCTGTTGTCAGAGAAGGGTTCTTTCCAACTGTTTGGCCTATATGTAACAGAACAATTGTTCAGTGTTCTCTGGGAAATGGGAACACCAGAGTTTTCATTCTTTCACATTTATTACGATAGATACCAGGCACAAATAACAAAGACTTCCCAAACATGAATGATGTTACTATATGAAATAATGAATACGCCCTTTTTTGCTTTTCTGAATACTCTTTTTTTAAGAAGGGACAAAAATGAAGGATAGAGAAATTTTATAATGGTATATAAAGGGAAGCCACATAAATATACATTTAGTCTGGGGGAAGTACTTAATGTTATACTGCATAGTGGCAGATTGCTCTTTAAGATATAAACCATATTTAATTCTATGTTTTCTAACGGTGTCTATGTAGCTTTATCTGTATAAAATATCATATGCAACCTTAACAATGCATATAAAAATAAGCAAAAGAGAAACATCAACTGATTGCTTAAAATCAACAGGCAGTTCCTAGAGGTCACTGAAATATTTTCTTCTCTGGGTTTGTTTTGGTTTTGTAATTATGACATGTATTACTATGAAATCTAATAGCTTTCAATAACAGCAGTCCATCTCTCTAATTTATTCTTAAAGTTTAATTATTAGCTATGTTGATTCAAAATTGAAACAAAAATATCACCCATGTCAATGCTTCTTTCTTTACTGGATGTCACACAGGATACTCCCACACACACTATTTAGTGAGAAACATTTACATAAATCAGTGTTTTTCAGATTTGGCAGCTTTAAGATGTGTGGACATCAACTCCCAGAATTCCCCAGCCACCATGATGGAATGAGTGCCGCTCCATAACAGTGAAAGTTCCGCTCCTTTTGTACATACATTGTGATAGTGCACATGTTGCCATAAAGGGTGGAGCTTGCATTGCAACATTGCGAGGATTGTCCTGTCATCTTGACCAAACTGACAGATGCTGTGGAACCTCTAATGTAGTCTCTTGGGATTGTCATTTGGCTCCAACTCTCACCATTCAGAAAATCTGCTAAAGCACATCTTGATTCTAGCATTAGTTTAAAAAAAAAAAAATCCCCGCTCACCCCCATGGGTGGTATATGTCTTCCTCAATTTTGGGTCAGAAAAGCAAAAAAGGGCGTATTCATATGCCACTATGAAATGAATAATGGTGTACAGTCTCTGGGTGTTGGACTTGGGGTGGAAACCTCCACACATTGTGAGGAGCTTCTGGGTCTTCACATCAGCAGCCTCCATGTCCTGCTTTGGCCAGTTCACTATACTGTCAGGGTATCTGATGACTGGCAGGGCGTACATGTTGATGGTATGGAACTTGTTCTTCCCATTGAGCTGGCTCTTCAGGACCTGTCTTATTCTTCGGAGGTACTTGAATGTTGCTGCCTTCCTTGTCTTCTCCTCATGGTTCCCATGTGACTGTGGGATACCAAGGTACTTGTAGCTGGTCTGTATGTCTGCTATGTGGCCTGCTGGTAGTTCCACTCCATCACTCTTAACTACCTTCCTTCTCTTTACTACTATCTGGCCACACTTCTCCAGTCTGAATGACATCCCAATGTCCTCACTGTAGAGGAGGGGTTCTAGCCGATGCAGAACAGCAGTGGGGACAGTGCATCACCTTGGTATATGCCGCACTTGATGGCCACTTGTGCAAGCTGTCTTGAGTTGACTTCCAGTGTTGTCTTCAATAGTCCCATTGAGTTCTTGAGGAAGGTCTTTAGAATCTTGTTGACTGTATAGTACCAGGCATTCACAGATCCATGTGTATGGCATTGAGTCATAGGCTTTTCTGTAGTCAATCCAGGCTGTGTTCAAAGTAGTCTGTCTAGACCTTCAATCTCAGGTGACTGCTCTATCTATGAGCAACTGGTGTTTTGAGCCTCTAGTGATGCCTGATAGGACTTTCCTTGTTGTGGGGAGGCAGGTTATTGGCCAGTAGTTGGATGGTGCTGTTCCCTTGTCGGGGTCTTTCATGATAAGCACTGTCCTTCCTTGCGTTAGCCAGTCTGGGTGGAAGCCTGCTGCTAGCAGGTGGTTCATCTGTGCTGCCAGGCGTTCATGTACTGCTGTTAGTTTCTTTAGCCAGTAGGTGTGGATCATGTCTGGATCAGATGCTATCGAGCTCTTCATGTTCTTGACCTGCTGTTGGATGTCTGCTACTGTGATGGTGACTGGTTCCTGTTCTGGGAGATTGGTGTGGTCTGCTTTCAGGTCCTGCAGCCACTTTGCACTGGTGTTATGTGCCCTCTCTTTCTCCCATATGTTCTTCCAGTATTGTTCAGTTTCTGCTGCTGGTGGCTCTGCTGTTACTGTGTTGTTGCACTGTAGTTGGGAGTACACCTTGGATGGTTCTTTGGAGAACAGGGCATTTATCTTCTTG